>NC_053027.1:470329752-470629752 GCF_003073215.2 Triticum urartu
AAGGAATAAAAATAAAATTGGGTTGCCTCCCAACAAGCGCTATCGTTTAATGCCCCTAGCTAGGCATAACAAGCAAGAATAGATCTAGGTATTGCCATCTTTGGTAGGCAATCCATAAGTGGCTCTCATAATAGATTCATAAGGTAATTTAATTTTCTTTCTAGGAAAGTGTTCCATGCCTTTCCTTAATGGAAATTGGAATCTAATATTTCCTTGCTTCATATCAATAATTGCACCAATCGTTCTAAGGAAAGGTCTACCATGAATAATAGGACATGAAGGATTGCAATCTATGTCAAGAACAATAAAATCTACGGGCACATAATTCCTATTTTCAACAATAAGAACATCATTAATTCTTCCCATAGGTTTCTTAATAGTGGAATCTGCAAGGTGCAAGTTTAGAGAGCAATCATCAAAATCATGGAAACCTAACAAATCACACAAAGTCTTTGGAATCGTGGAAACACTAGCACCCAAATCACATAAATCATAGCATTCATGGTCTTTAATATTAATTTTAATAGTTGGTTTCCACTCATCATAAAGTTTTCTATGGATAGAAACTTCCAATTCAAGTTTTTCTTCATAAGATTGCACCAAGGCATCAACGATATGTTTAGTAAACGCTTTATTTTGACTATAAGCATGAGGAGAATTTAGCACTGATTGCAACAAGGAAATACAATCAATAAAAGAGCAATTTTCATAGTTAAATGCCTTGAAATCCATAATGGTGGGTTTAGCAACATCCATAGTAGAAAATCTTCAATCCCACTTTTATCAAATTTAGCATCAAGATCAAAAGATTCAGAATTCTTGGAACGCCTTCTATGTAAAGGTGGATCATATTCAGTCCCATCATTATCAAGGTTCATATTGCAAAACAAAGATTTAATAGGGGACACATCAATAACTTTTATACCTTCATCATTATTTTCATAGGAACTAGAAGAACACGCCTTATAAAGGCATCTTTCTTAGCACGCATCCTAGCGGTTCTTTCTTTGCACTCGTCAATGGAAATTCTCATGGCTTTGAGAGACTCATTGATATCATGCTTAGGTGGAATAGATCTAAGTTTCAAAGAATCAACATCAAGAGCAATTCTATCAACGTTCCTAGCCAAATCATCAATCTTAAGCAATTTTTCTTCAATCATAGCATTAAAATTCTTTTGCAAAGTAATAAATTCTTTAATATTAGAATCAAAATCAGAGGGCATATTATTATAATTTCCATAAGAATTGTTGTAGGAATTACCATAATTATTAGGGGGATTACTAGGATAAGGCCTAGGATTGAAATTTTCTCTATATGCGTTGTTAACCAAATTGTTCCTACCAACAAAATTCACATCCATAGATTTGTCATTATTCTCAATCAAAGTAGACAAGGGCATATCATTAGGATCAGAAGAAACACTCTTATTAGCAAATAATTTCATAAGTTCATCCATCTTTCCACTCAAAACATTAATATCTTCTATCGCATGCACCTTTTTATTAGTAGATCTTTCAGTATGCCATTGAGAATAATTAACCATAATATTATCTAGGAGTTTAGTAGCTTCTCCTAAAGTGATTTCCATAAAAGTTCCTCCCGCGGCCGAATCCAAAAGATTTCTAGAAGCAAAATTCAATCCAGCATAAATTTTTTGTATAATCATCCACAAATTTAAACCATGAGTAGGGAAATTATGTATCATTAATTTCATTCTCTCCCAAGCTTGTGCAACATGTTCATGATCAAGTTGCTTAAAGTTCATAATATTGTTTCTAAGAGAGATGATCTTAGTAGGAGGAAAATACTTAGAGATAAAAGCATCTTTGCACTTATTCCATGAATCAATAATATTTTTAGGCAAAGACGAAAACCAAGCTTTAGCACGTTCTCTAAGCGAAAAAGGAAATAGCTTCAATTTAACAATATCATTATCCACATCTTTCTTCTTTTGCATGTCACACAGATCAACGAAGCTATTTAGATGGGTAGCGGCATCTTCACTAGGAAGGCCGGAGAACGGATCTTTCATGACAAGATTCAGCAAAGCAGTATTAATTTCACAAGATTCAGCATCGGTAAGAGGAGCAATCAGAGTGCTAATAAAATCATTGTTGTTGGTATTGGTGAAGTCACACAATTTAGTATTATCATGAGCCATCGCGACAAACAAGCAAACTAACACACAAGCAAACAAAAATCAAGCGGACAAAAAAGGGCAAATAGAGAAAGAGAGGGAGGATAGAGAGAGAGGGCGAATAAAACGGCAAGGGTGAATTGGGGGGAGAGGAAAACGAGAGGCAAATGGCAAATAATGTAATGCGGGAGATAAGGGTATGTGATGGGTACTTGGTATGTTGACTTTTGCGTAGACCTCCCCGGCAACGGCGTCAGAAATCCTTCTTGCTACCTCTTTTAGCATTGCGTTGGTTTTCCCCGAAGAGGAAGGGATGATGCAGCAAAGTAGCGTAAGTATTTCCCTTAGTTTTTTAGAACCAAGGTATCAATCCAGTAGGAGGCTACACGCAAGTCCCTCGTACCTGCACAAACAAATAAATCCTTGCAACCAACGCAAATAGGGGTTGTCAATCCCTATAGGGCCACTTACGAGAGTGAGATCTGATAGATATGATAAAGATAATATTTTTGGTATTTTTATGATAAAGATGCAAAGTAAAATAAAGGCAAAGTAAATAGCAAAGTAAATAACTAAGTAGTAGGAGATTGATATGATAAAGATAGACCCGGGGGCCATAGGTTTCACTAGTGGCTTCTCTCGAGAGCATAAGTATTCTACAGTGGGTGAACAAATTACTATTGAGCAATTGACAGAATTGAGCATAGTTATGAGAATATCTAGGTATGATCATGTATATAGGCATCACGTCCGAGACAAGTAGACCGACTCCTGCCTGCATCTACTACTATTACTCTACTCATCGACCGCTATCCAGCATGCATCTAGAGTATTAAGTAAAAACAGAGTAACGCCTTAAGCAAGATGACATTATGTAGAGGGATAGACTCATGCAATATGAAGAAAACCCCATCTTGTTATCCTTGATGGCAACAATACAATACGTGCCTTGCTGCCCTTACTGTCACCGGGAAAGGACACCGCAAGATTGAACCCAAAGCTAAGCACTTCTCTCATTGCAAGAAAGATCAATCTTGTAGGCCAAACCAAACTGATAATTCAAAGAGACTTGCAAAGATAACCAATCATACATAAAAGAATTCAGAGAAGATTCAAATATTATTCATAGATAGACTTGATCATAAACCCACAATTCATCAGTCTCAACAAACACACCACAAAAAGAAGATTACATCGAATAGATCTCCACAAGAGAGGGGGAGAACATTGTATTGAGATCAAAAAGAGAGAAGAAGCCATCTAGCTACTAACTATGGGCCCGTAGGTCTGAAGTAAACTACTCACACTTCATCGGAGAGGCTATGATGTTGATGTATAAGCCCTCCGTTATCGATGCCCCCTCCGGCGGAGCTCCGGAACAGGCCCCAAGATGGGATCTCGTGGATACAGAAAGTTACGACGGTGGAATTAGGGTTTTGGCTCCGTATCTGATCATTTGGGGGTACGTGGGTATATATAGGAGGAAGAAGTATGTCGGTGGAGCAATAGGGGGCCCATGAGGGTGGAGGGCGCGCCGGGGGGGGGGGGCAGGCGCCCCCTACCTCGTGGCCTCCTGTTAGTTCGCTTGACATAGGGTCGACGTCTCCTGAGTTGTATTCGGTGAGAAAATCACGTTCCCGAAGGTTTCATTCCGTTTGGACTCCGTTTGATATTCCTTTTCTTTGAAACCCTAAAACAGGCAAAAAACAACAATTCTGGGCTGGGCCTCCGGTTAATAGGTTAGTCCCAAAAATAATATAAAAGTGGATAATAAAGCCCAATAATGTCCAAAACAGTAGATAATATAGCATGGAGTAATAAAAAATTATAGATACGTTGGAGACGTATCAGCCGGCGACCCATCTATGGAAGGACTGTACGATCATGAGGGCATTTAAAAATTCCAACATGTTTGATGGTAGCCATGGACCTGGCGGCGGTTCAGGCGGAGGCGGCTTTCAGGGTCCGGGCGCCGGGTCAAGCGGAGGCGGTTTTCACGGTCAAGGCCATCCGGGTAACCAGGGCAGCTATAATCAGCAACCCGGCCAAAATAATCGGCAACAACAATCCGGATATGAGAGTAACCCAAAACAGTTGAATAGTGGGCAGTACCACGTGTTTACCCCTAGTTTATGCAAGAGGGATCAGAAGCTTTAAGAGGGCTGTCAATGCCGTTGAGCCGGTGATCCCACGTTATTTGAGGTGGTCAGAACAGCCTATTGTGTGGAGCAGAGAAGATCACCCTCCCCGGGTTGATAATCTGGGTCACTTGGCCTTGGTGGTGGCACCTCAGGTTGGTGGATATAAGTTCACTAAAGTGCTCATGGACGGAGGCAGCAGCATCAACATCCTTTATTATGAAACGTTTCATCGGATGGGGTTGACTGATAAGAGTCTTAAACAATCCAACACTGTTTTTCATGGTGTCGTCCCTGGTAAGTCGGCATACCCAGTTGGGAAGATTGAACTGGAAGTAGCCTTTGTGGATGAATATGATTCTAGGGCTGAGAAGTTAACTTTTGAAGTGGTTAAGATCAAAAGCCCGTATCATGCTCTGTTTGGACGGCTGGCTTACGCCAAATTCATGGCTCGGCCGTGTTATAAAGGCACCATCACCTTACATGGAAGCCGGAAAATAGCCCTGGAGTGTGAAGAAGGAGATGCCGCTTATGCTGAGTCTGTTTGTGCAACAGAGGAGTTAAAGTTTTATGAAGATAATGTTGACCCGGCAGACATGACGTCTTTGAAGAAGCCAACTATGGAGCATGAATCGGTGTTGAAATTCAAGTCAACTGATGACACCAAGATGGTTGATTTTGTGCCTGGCGACTCATCCAAACAGTTCATCATCAGTGCCAACTTGGATCCAAAATAGGAAAGCGCGCTCATCGAGTTCATCCGTAAGAACCGGGACATCTTTGCATGGAAACCTTCTGACATGCCGGGTGTCCCGAGAGAACTCGCTGAGCACACTCTTAATATTGACCCGAAGTTTAAGCCAGTCAGGCAATTTCTTCGACAGTTTAACGAGGAAAGGCGCAAGGCCATTGGAGAAGAGGTGGCCCGGCTCTTGGCAGCCGGGTTCATTGTTGAAGTTCTTCACCCAGAGTGGTTGGCTAACCCAGTGCTTGTGCTCAAGAAGAATGGCACCTGGCGTATGTGTGTGGATTACACCAATTTGAACAAGGCTTGTCCGGCTGACCCTTTTGCTCTCCCTCGTATTGATCAGATCATTGATGGTATGGCGGGTTGCGAGCATTTGAGTTTTTTGGATGCATACTCAGGTTATCATCAGATGAAGATGGCAGTTAAGGACCAGGAGAAAACAGCTTTCATCACTCCGTTTGAAGCCTTCTGCTATGTGTCTATGCCTTTTGGGCTTAAAAGTGCCCAGGCGACTTATCAACGGTGTGTGCAGAATTGCCTTCACAATCAGATTGGGCGTAATGTTCATTCTTACGTGGATGATATAGTAGTGAAATCTAGAGAAGAGGAAAGCTTGGTAACATATCTGAAGGAGACCTTTGATAACCTCCGGGTCTACAAGATGATGCTTAACCCGGCCAAGTGTGTTTTTGGAGTCCCAGCTGGCAAACTCTTAGGTTTTTTGGTGTCGAACATAGGTATTGAAGCTAACCCAGAGAAAATTAAGGCAATCACATCCCTGGCCAAAACGGTGTGCATCAACGACGTTCAACGGCTGGCGGGTTGGGTTGCTAGTTTGAGCCGGTTCATAAGCCGGTTAGGGGAGAAGGCGATGCCTTTGTCTCAGATGATGAAAAAGACGGATGATTTTGTTTGGAGTGATGCTGCAAACTCTGCTTTTGAGGATCTGAAGAAACAGCTTGCTGAGCCGCCGGTTCTCGCTGCTCTGGTTGAGAAAGAGCTGTTATTGTTATATGTAGCTGCTAACTCACGTGCTGTTAGTGTGGCCATTGTGGTGGAGTGCAAGGAGGCTGGCAAGGAACATCCGGTCCAACGGCCGGTTTACTACGTCAGTGAGGTGCTGATTGAATCTAAACAAAGATATCCACATTGACAGAAGCTCGTTTATGGGGTGTTCATGGCAAGCCGGAAGCTCAAACATTACTTTCAGGGTCACCCAATCACTGTGGTTGGCTCTGCTCCTTTAGGAGACATCATTCAAAATAGAGAAGCCACAGGACGAGTCGACAAGTGGGCTATTGAACTTGGATCTCATGGTTTAAAGTATATGCCACGTACTGCGATCAAATCTCAAGCGCTGGTTGACTTCATTAACGACTGGACAGAGTTGCAGATGCCAGAGGAGAAACCAGACAACACATATTGGACGATTCATTTTGATGGGTCAAGACAGCTGGAAGGCTCGGGGGATGGAGTTGTTTTAACTTCTCCTCGAGGGGACAAGTTTTGTTATGTGTTGCGATTAATGTTTCCTTGTACTAACAATGCAGCAGAGTATGAAGCCTTGCTCCATGGTCTTCGAATGGCTAAAGAGATGAGCCTGAGCCGGGTCCAGTGTCTTGGCGATTCATATTTGGTGGCCCAACAGGTGTCAGGCAAGTGGGATTCCAAGGATCCTCTCATGGCGGCTTATCGCCGTGAAGTCGACGCTGTTGCAGGGCATTTTAAGGGTTATCAGGTGGAACACATTGACCGTAGGAAGAACGAAGAGGCCGATGCTTTAAGCCGGTTGGGATCTCAGTGTAAGCCGGAGCCACCTAACACCTTTTTAGATGTTTTGCATAACCCGTCTGTTAAGTTACCTACAGTGGAAGATTTGACCGTTCCTGACCTGGAGGCACAGTTGGTGTCCGATACGTCTCCGTCGTATCTACTTTTCCAAACACTTTTGCCCTTGTTTTGGACTCTAACTTGCATGATTTGTATGGAACTAACCCGGACTGACGCCGTTTTCAGCAGAATTACCATGGTGTTATTTATGTGCAGAAACAAATGTTCTCAGAATGACCTGAAACTTCACGGAGCCACTTTTCAGAAAACAAGAAAAATACCTGCAAAAGATGAAGGCCAGGGGGCCCACCACCTCTCCACGAGGGTGGGGGGTGTGCCTGCCCCCCTAGGGCGTGCCCTCCTACCTCGTGGGCCCCCTGTTGCCTCTCCGACTCCGACTCCATATATTGAGTTTTTGGGAGAAAAAATCAAATAGAAGAAATCATCGCGTTTTACGATACAGAGCCGCCGCCAAGCCCTAAAACCTCTCGGGAAGGCTGATCTGGAGTCCGTTCAGGGCTCCGGAGAGGGGAATCCGTCGCCATCGTCATCATCAACCATCCTCCATGACCAATTTCATGATGCTCACCGCCGTGCGTGAGTAATTCCATCGTAGGCTTGCTGGACGGTGATGGGTTGGATGGGATCTATCATGTAATCGAGTTAGTTTTGTTAGGGTTTGATCCCTAGTGTCCACTATGTTCTGAGATTGATGTTGCTATGACTTTGCTATGCTTAATGCTTGTCACTAGGGCCCGAGTGCCGTGATTCAGATCTGAACCTATTATGTTTTCATCAATATATGAGTGTTCTTGATCTTATGTTTCAAGTCTATAGTCACCTATTATGTGTTATGATCCGTTAACCCCGAAGTGACAATAATTGGGATACTTGCCGGTGATGACCGTAGTTTGAGGAGTTCATGTATTCACTATGTGTTAATGCTTTGTTCCGACTCTCTACTAAAAGGAGGCCTTAATATCCCTTAGTTTCCGTAAGGACCCCACTGCCACGGGAGGTAGGACAAAAGATGTCATGCAAGTTCTTTTCCATAAGCACGTATGACTATATTCGGAATACATGCCTACATTATATCAATGAACTGGAGCTAGTTCTGTGTCACCCTAGGTTATGACTGTTACATGATGAACCGCATCCGGCATAATTCTCCATCACTGATCCATTGCCTATGAGCTTTTCATATATTATTCTTTGCTTATTTACTTTTCCGTTGCTATTGCTATCATCACTACAAAATACCAAAAACATTACTTTTACTACTGTTACCTTTTGCTACCGTTATCACCACTATCATATTACTTTGCTACTAAACACTTTGCTGCAGATATTAAGTTTCCAGGTGTGGTTGAATTGACAACTCAGCTGCTAATACTTGAGAATATTCTTTGGCTCCCCTTGTGTCGAATCAATAAATTTGGGTTGAATACTCTACCCTCGAAAACTGTTGCGATCCCCTATACTTGTGGGTTATCAAGACTATTTTCTGGCGCCGTTGCCGGGGATCATAGCTCTATTCTTTGAGTCACTTGGGATATATATCTGCTTATCGTTATGAAGAACTTGAGAGATCCAAAAACCAAGATCTATCCCTCAACTACGAGGGGAGGTAAGGAACTGCCATCTAACTCTGCACTTGATTCACCTTCTATTATGAGTAAGCTTGTGACGCCTACACCTGCTTCTGCTATTCGTTCTGATATGTCGCATGTTATTGATGATGCCACTTCTGCTATGCATGATACTTATGATGAAACTACCTCTATGCCTGATACTACTGTGCCACTTAGTGATGTTCTTGATGAACAACTTGCTAGGGCTAGAGAGATTGAAAATATTGAATCTGATGATACTAATGAAAGTGATGATGAAGAATCACTTGTTATTCCTAAGGGTTATGTTTTTGCTCAAGAAGCTTCTTTAGCTATTTTAGCTTGCAAAAATAGAAATGAACTCAAAAGGTTATTAGCTAAATGGAGTAAGCAATCTCTAAATGCTAGAATCAAACCTGACCCTGCTTTTGCTACTTCACCTATCTTTGTTACTGATAAGGATTTTGAATTCTTTGCTGATCCTGATATAATTACTTTGGTTGAATCTGATCCTTTTCATGGTTATGAATCTGAAACTGTTGTGGCACATCTTACTAAATTGAATGATATAGCCACCCTGTTCACTAAAGATGAGAGAACTCGTTACTTTTATATCCTTAAAATATTTCCGTTCTCATTAAAAGGTGATGCTAAGATATGGTTTAATTCTCTTGATCCTTGTTGTGTGCGTAGTCCCCGGGATATGATTTATTACTTCTTTGGTAAATATTTCCCTACTCATATGAAACAAGCTGCTTTAAGGGATATATATAATTTTGTGCAAATTGAAGAAGAGAGTCTCCCACAAGCTTGGGGGAGGCTTCTCCAATTACTTAATGCTTTGCCTGATCATCCTCTTAAGAAAAATGAAATACTTGATATCTTTTATAATGGACTAACTGTTGCCTCCAGAGATTACCTGGATAGTTGTGCTGGTTCTGTTTTCAGGGAAAGAACACCGTATGAAGCTGAAATTCTATTGAATAATATGTTGACAAATGAAAATAATTGGACACCTCCGGAGCCAATTCCTGAGCCTATTCCTAAACCAACTCCGAAGATGAGGGGTATTCTATTTCTCGGTCCTGAAGATATGCAATAGGCAAAGAAATCTATGAAACAAAAAGGTATTAAAGCTGAAGATGTTAAGAATTTACCTCCTATTGAAGAAATACATGGTCTTAATTTACCGCCTGTTGAAGAAACATATAATCTTAATCCTTTACCTATTGAAGAAACTCATGGTCTTGATAACTCGACACAGGTAGTAAAGGTAAATTCTCTCTATAGATATGATAAAGCTGGAATCCCATTTACTAAATTTGCTAGCCCATGCTTAGATAAGTTTGATAAATTTATGGCTAAGCAAGAATACTTTAATGCTTATTTTGGTAGACAATTGAAATACAATTCAAATATGCTTGAACACTTGGGTGATTATATGGCTAATGTTAAAGGTGAACTTAAACTTATTAGTAAACATGCTTCTATGGTTACCACTCAAGTAGAACAAGTACTTAAAGCTCAAAATGATTTGCTCAATGAATTGAATAGTAAAGATAATGATAATGCTGTTAGAGTGGCTACTAGAACTGGTAGAATGACTCAGGAACCTTTGTATCCTGAAGGCCACCCAAAGAGAATTGGGCAAGATTCTGAGAGAAATAACATAGATGTACCTAGTTCTTCTAAAAAGAAGAAAAATAAAAATGATAGGACTTTGCATGATTCTAGTGATCCTATTGTTGGAACACCTGAGAATCCAAATGATATTTCTATTTCTGATGCTGAAACTCAATCTGGTAATGAACCTGAAACTAGTGATAATGCTAATAATAATGTTCATGATGATGCTCAACCTAGTAATGATAATGATATAGAAATTGAACCTGCTGTTGATCTTGTTAACCCACAATCAAAGAATCAACGTTATGATAAGAAATACTTTGTTGCTAGAAAACATGGTACAGAAAGAGAGCCTTGAGTTCAGAAACCCATGCCTTTTCCTCCCAAACCATCCAAGAAAAAGGATGATGAGGATTTTGAGCGCTTTGCTGAAATGATTAGACCTATCTTTTTGCGTATGCGATTAACTGATATGCTCAAAACCAATCCTTATGCTAAGTACATGAAAGATATTATTACAACTAAAAGAAATATACCGGAAGCTGAAATTTCCACCATGCTTGCTAATTATACTTTTAAGGGTGGAATACCAAAGAAACTTGGACATCCAGGAGTACCCACTATACCATGCTCCATTAAAAGAAACTATGTTAAAACTGCTTTATGTGATCTTGGAGCCGGTGTTAGTGTTATGCCTCTCTCTTTATATCGTAGACTTGATTTGAATAAGTTGACACCTATTGAAATATCTTTGCAAATGGCTGATAAATCAACTGCTATACCTGTCGGTATTTGTGAGGATGTGCCTATTGTAGTTGCAAACGTTACTATTTTAACGGACTTTGTTATTCTTGATATTTCCGAGGACGATAGTATGTCTATTATTCTTGGAAGAACCTTTTTCAATACTGCAGGGGCTGTTATTGATTGCACTAAAGGCAATGTCACTTTTCATGTTAATGGTAATGAGCATACGATACACTTTCCGAGGAAACAACCTCAAGTTCATAGTATCAACTCTATTGGAAAAATGCCATCGATTATATTTGCAGGTTTTGAATTTACTCTTCCTACTGTCAAGAAGAAATATGATATTCTTATTATTGGGGATGTGCATATCCCCGTTGAGGTAACATAGTGTTATTCGAAATTTCTCCGGTTCCATGTTATTCGGAATGAGTTCGTTAACAAGACTTGATCAACCTTGTTAGTGGATTCCTTTTGATGATCATGAGATGGATGAAACTAGAAGGCACAACCTTCTGTACCCCACTTTTACTTTCTGTTATTTATATTAAATAAAATAAAAAACAAATATTTTTCTGTGTGTTATTTGATTATCCATGCAATATAAAAATACCTCGAAAATAAAAGTTCTCCAAATGCCCTAAATTTAAATATGATTTTTCCAGAATATTTGAGAATATTTGGCACTGAGAACACAGCAGGGGGGTCAACCACCTGCCCATGGGGGTGGAGGGCACGCCCCCTGCCTCGTGGGCCCACGGTGGCCCTCCTCCACTTATTCCTGCACCCACACACTTCATCTTCCTCCCACAAACACGAATATCCAGCTCAAGCACGAGTTCTAGCTCACTTTGCTGCCATTTTCGATCTCCTTGCTCAAAACACCTCTCACAAAACTGCTTGGGGAGATTGTTCCTTGGTATGTGACTCCTCCATAGGTCCAATTAGTTTTTGTTCTATTGCTTTATTCATTGCAAATTTTTGCTGCTTAGGTGACCCTGTTCTTGATCTTGCATGTCAAATTTATATGGTCAAGAGTAGTTTTGATGCATGATATAGGCCCTAGGCACTTGTAGGAGTAGTTGTTGTCAATATTATTGAGTTTGGTTTACTTTTATTTTGAAGTTCCTAAAAATTTCAGAATTTTTCAGAAAATGATGAGGAGACTTTTGAGGGGCTCATCGAGCCAAAGCTCGAAGGAAAAGGCACCGAAGCCTAAGTATAATCTGCCTCGCACCGCGGAGGTTCGTGCGTGTGAATGGCCTTCCGAGAATTTCTTGAGAGCAGCCGGGATTTATGAAGATTTCCATGAATTGGCTAAGAATGCAGGCCTTACCGCTTTCCTCCATGACCAATGCGATCAGTATCTCTTACTCACAAATATCTTTGTGCAAAACTTTCATTTCCATTCTAGGAGCTCACTACCTACGGTGGAGTTTTATTTATATGATGAGCATAAGGAGATTTTTGTCGGGTTTGTTTAGTCCCTTTTGAGGGCAAGACAGAAGAACCACATCGCGATGATGTGGAGGGGTTTATTGATACTATCACTCTAGGGGAAACAAGGAAGATTTCCGATGCACGAATCGCTAGCATACATTTTCCTGTTTTACGTTATTTTGCATTATTTGCTAGTTGTTGCTTAATTGGTCGCAGAAACTGTGGAAACCTTAGTATCCCTGATATTATTATTTTGCTCCACGGTTTATATGGTGATAACTCTGTTAGTATGGGCGGCATTATTGCCAAACGGTTAAGTCTGAACCGTACAAAGGGCCCCGTCTTTGGAGGCATCTATGCTTCACGCCTAGCTGCACATTTTAACATACCTGTTAGGCATTATGAGAAGGAAGAAAAAGTGTTGCCTCGTGTTTATCTAGATTATAAAAGTATGGTGGCACATGATTTTATTGTTAAGAATAGGGAAGGAGAGCTTAAATATCAATTGTTCTTTAATAAACACCATCCTGAGACTATTACCCTGCCTGCTCCTTCTTTGTTTGATTTATCTGTAGGCACGTACCTTGTTCCGTTGAAGGCTATTCATGCCTACCGGAACCCTGCACCAGCTGAGGAGCCAGAGCCGGAACCACAAATTGATCCTTCATGACAGTATAATTACCAGTGGGATCCGGAGATGATTGTCAGCCAGTGGCAATCGGAGTCTTCCTCTTCCTCTTCTCAGTACGACCCCAACTATTATTATGGATATCCGCCAGGCCAGCCGTGGCCATAGACCAACTTAGGCCAAAAGCCTAAGCTTGGGGGAGTACGTATTTCCCACCGACATTACATTTATGTTCACACACTCATTGCTAAATGTGTGTGCTCATACTTTTTCATTGTATCATCCATGCTAGTTTATTTTCCTTTTTATGCTTTCTTCTTGTGTGTTTAATAAACCTTAAGAAAAACCAAAAAAATTAGTTGTAGCTTTTAATTAGTTTACTTTCCATGCTTGTAGTAGTAATTAAAAATAAAACCCAAAAAGATTTCCTGTTCTTCTTTTACTTGTTGGGAGCTCTCCCGTGTAAATAGTTTTATTTCTTTTCTTTTCTTTGGGGGTCGATAGGAGAAGACCATAATTAAATTTTTGAAGTGGCTATTATATGCATTATTGTTGGTCTGACAAAAGAGCCCATATTGCCTTGTCTTCTCCTGTTTATTGAATGCTTGCAGATTCCAGCTTAGTCCAATGCACGTGCACTATTATTATTATTATTCACATCATTCGATCGTGCAAGTGAAAGGCAATTACGATGATATATGATGGACTGGTTGAGATGAGAAAAGCTGGTATGAACTCGACCTCTTTTGTTTTTGTAAATATGATTAGTTCATCGTTCCTGATTCAGCCTATTATGAATAAACATGTTTGTAATGACAACTAGAGATCATAGTTTCTTATGCCATGCTTGATTAGCTATGAGTTATAATGGTTTACCTTGCGTGCCAACATGCTATTGAGATAGTTATGATGTGGTATGATAGGGTGGTATCCTCCTCTGAATGATTTAAGTGACTTGAATTGGCACATGTTCACGCATGTAGTTGAAACAAAATCAACATAGCCTTCACGATATTTATGTTCATGGTGGATTATATCCTACTCATGCTTGCATTCGATGTTGATTAATTTTAATGCATGTTCATGACTGTTGTCGCTCTCTAGCTGGTCGCTTCCCAGTCTTTTGCTAGCCTTCACCTGTACTAAGCGGGAATACTGCTTGTGCATCCAATCCCTTAAACCCCAAAGTTATTCCACATGAGTCCACTATACCTACCTATATGGGGTATCTACCTGCCGTTCCAAGTAAATTTGTATGTGCCAAGCTCTAAACCTTCAAATAAATATCCTGTGTTGTATGCTCGAATAGCTCATGTATCAACTAGGGTTTTCCGTATCTTCCATGTTAGGCGGGTTATTCTCAAGAGGAGTGGACTCCGCTCCTCACTCACGAGATAAATGGCTGGTCACCGGGATGCCCAGTCCCATGCTTTATGCAAACTAAATCAAAATAATTGCAAACAAAACCCCCCTGGGACTCTTGTTAGTTGGAGGCACTCGTTGTTTTGAGCAAGCCATGGATTGATGCTTGTTGGTGGAAGGGGGAGTATAAACTTTACCATTCTGTCTGGGAACCGCCTATAATGTGTGTAGCATGGAAGATATTGCCATCTCTTGGTTGTAATGTTGGCAATGAAAGTATACCGCTCAAAATATTATTCACCTCTGTTTCAAAACCGAGCTTGCTTCCCTCTGCGAAGGGCCTATCTATTTACTTTTATGCTGAGTCATCATCCTCTTATTAAAAAACACCAGTTGGAGGGCACCGCTGTCATTTGCATTCATTACTATTAGTTTACATTGAGTATGACTTGACCGGATCTCTTTTACCATGAATTACAATGTCTAGTCAGTCCTTGGTCTTTAAAGGAGCTCTGCATTTATGTTTTGCGGTCTCAGAAAGGGCTAGCGAGATACCATCTTGTTATATCATATTATGATTATTTTGAGAAAGTGTTGTCATCCGAGATTTATTATTATGGCTCGCTAGGTTATTATGCTGTTGATATGAGTAAACTTGAGACCTATGCGTTATTGCAAATGTGGTTAGTTATAATCTTTGCTGAAAACTTGAATGCTGGCTTTACATATTTACAACAACAAGAGCAAAAAGAGTTTGTAAAAGTTTTTCTTTATCACTTTCAGTTTATCAACTGAATTGCTTGAGTACAAGCAAAGGTTTAAGCTTGGGGGAGTTGATACGTCTCCGTCGTATCTACTTTTCCAAACACTTTTGCCCTTGTTTTGGACTCTAACTTGCATGATTTGAATGGAACTAACATGGACTGCCGCTGTTTTCATCAGAATTACCATGGTGTTATTTATGTGCAAAAACAAACGTTCTCGGAATGACCTGAAAGTTCACGGAGCCACTTTTCAGAAAATAAGAAAAATACCTGCAAAATATGAAGGCCAAGGGGCCCACCACCTCTCCGCGAGGGTGGGCGGCACGCCTGCCCCCTAGGGCACGCCCCCTACCTCGTGGGCCCCCTGTTGCCTCTCCGACTCCAACTCCAACTCCATATATTGAGTTTTGGGGAGAAAAAATCAAAGAGAAGAAATCATCGCGTTTTACGATATAGAGCCGCCGCCAAGCCCTAAAACCTCTCGGGAAGGCTGATCTGGAGTCCGTTCAGGGCTCCGGAGAGGGGAATCCGTCGCCATCGTCATCATCAACCATCCTCCATCACCAATTTCATGATGCTCACCGCCGTGCGTGAGTAATTCCATCGTAGGCTTGCTGGATGGTGATGGGTTGGATGGGATCTATCATGTAATCAAGTTAGTTTTGTTAGGGTTTGAGCCCTAGTGTCCACTATGTTCTGAGATTGATGTTGCTATGACTTTGCTATGCTTAATGCTTGTCACTAGGGCCCAAGTGCCATGATTTCAGATCTGAACCTATTATGTTTTCATCAATATATGAGTGTTCCTGATCTTATCTTTCAAGTCTATAGTCACCTATTATGTGTTATGATCCGTTAACCCCGAAGTGACAATAATTGGGATACTTACCGGTGATGACCGTAGTTTGAGGAGTTCATGCATTCACTATGTGTTAATGCTTTGTTCCGACTCTCTACTAAAAGGAGGCCTTAATATCCCTTAGTTTCCGTAAGGACCCCGCTGCCATGGGAGGGTAGGACAAAAGATGTCATGCAAGTTCTTTTCCATAAGCACATATGACTATATTCGGAATACATGCCTACATTATATCAATGAACTGGAGCTAGTTCTGTGTCACCCTAGGTTATGACTGTTACATGATGAACCGCATCCGGCATAATTCTCCATCACTGATCCATTGCCTACGAGCTTTTCATATATTGTTCTTCGCTTATTTACTTTTCCGTTGCTATTGCTATCATCACTACAAAATACCAAAAACATTACTTTTACTACTGTTACCTTTTGCTACCGTTATCACCACTATCATATTACTTTGCTACTAAACACTTTGCTGCAGATATTAAGTTTCCAGGTGTGGTTGAATTGACAACTCAGCTGCTAATACTTGAGAATATTCTTTGGCTCCCCTTGTGTCGAATCAATAAATTTGGGTTGAATACTCTACCCTCGAAAACTTTTGTGATCCCCTATACTTGTGGGTTATCAGTGGCAGCTCTTCAGGTCATTCCAGATTGGACAGTACCGTTCTTGGCTTACATGACCCGGGGCGAGTTGCCAGAGGATGAGACCCTGGCCCGACAGATAACCCGGCGGTCCAAGTCAATGACGATTTCTGACGGAGAGTTATACCATCGCAGCGTCACTTGAGCGTTTCAGCGTTGTGTTTCTCCTGAAGAAGGCCAACAAATACTTCGTGAGATCCATGAAGGAGATTGTGGTCATCACGCCGGGTCAAAGTCTCTTGTGGCCAAAGCTTTTCGTCATGGTTTTTATTGGTTAACGGCTCATGCTGATGTAGAGGATCTGGTAAGTAGATGTGATGGATGTCAAAAATTTGCACGATGAGCGCATGTGCCAGCTCAAGAATCGCGGATGATTCCAATCACTTGGCCGTTTGCAGTCTGGGGGCTTGACATGGTTGGACCTTTCAAAAGGTCCAAGGATAAAAAGACACATCTTTTAGTGGCAGTTGACAAATTCACAAAGTGGTTGAGGCAGAGCCAGTGAGTAAGTGTGATGCAGCCATGATGGTTCAGTTCATGAAAAAGGTGATTTTTCGCTTTGGTTTTCCACACAGCATTATCACTGACAATGGCACTAATTTGTCCCAAGGTGCTATGGAGGAGTTTTGTCAAAGAGAGCACATCTGGCTGGATGTTTCTTGTGTAGCTCACCCTCAATCTAATGGGCAGGCCGAGAGAGCAAATCAGGAAATCTTAAAAGGTCTCAAGCCCCGGCTCATGGTTCCCTTACAACGGACACCGGGTTAGTGGGTAGAGGAGTTACCCTTGGTGCTGTAGAGTATCAACACTACTCCTAATAGGTCTACAGGTTATACACCTTTCTTCATGGTTTATGGAGCGGAAGCAGTGCTGCCTAGTGACATCCGTCATGACTCGCCTCGTGTAGCAGCTTACTTTGAAGCTAATAATGAACAAGCCCGACATGATGCGCTTGACTTGTTAGATGAGGAGAGAGACTTGGCGGCGGCTCGATCAGCAATTTATCAACAGGACATGCGCCATTATCACAGCCGCCAGGTTAAATCCAGGACCTTTCAAGAAGGTGACCTGGCGCTCCGGCTCTTCCAGGATCTGTCAGATGCACACAAGCTATCCCCGCCTTGGGAAGGACCCTTTGTGGTTAGCAAGAATTTAAACAACGGGTCGTATTACCTCATCGATGTTCAAGAGCACAAAGACTTATGTAAGTCAGAGGAGGAGACCCGCCGGCCGTGGAACATTGCTCAACTTCGGCCATACTACACCTGAGCCACCGGCTCTCGTCATGTACATACTTTGACGTTGTATATACTATGATAAGTAATAAAGCAGGACCTCTGTCCTTTTCCTTTTCAAAGATTATATACCTTTACTCTTTTCCACTATTTAAATGACTATTAAGGATCTTTTATGAATCTTATATGTTTCAAGCAGGACCTCTGTCCAAAACAATCTTTTATGAATCTTATATGTTTCAAGTCCAAAACAATCTTTTATGAATCTTATATGTTTCAAGTCCCAAGTGTTTTACAAAGTAATAACACTTGACACTTGGGGGCTAATGTCTGCCAAAGCAATTTCTTATGACTCTTAGATATTTCAAGTCCCAAGTGCCTTACAAAGTAACAACACTTAACACTTGGGGGCTAATGCATGATATTCAAAAAGTTTCTCAAGATTAAACCGGGTTACAATATTTATTGGGACTGGCAAAAGACAGCTATGAAGTTAAGTAGCGGTTCCTTTATGATAATTGAGCCGTCCCTTGGGGACTACAGGTGAAGTTTACACTGTTTGTTTGGACTTTTGAAAAACTTAGAGAGAGTATTCAGATCATTCAGGTTCATCATCTGAAGACTTGGGGGCTGGCAGAGTATAAGTTAACTGGAGAACATACCTCATATTTTAGCTGAGTTGCTTGACCATCTCAATCTCTGACTCACGGCTGGAGTGAACACGGCTAAGATAGCCGGAAAATATGTCACTAGAATTCAGATGAGTGTAGTGGGAGATATCAAAACACACTTTCTTTCTCTCCAAGGCTTCTTGTTTAGCAGTGTGCCGAGCTAATACAGTAGGAGTCCCGGTTCAACAAAACAGCTACGAGTGACTAGAACGTCATGATCAGAAGATGATGGCGGGTTAGCAGAACTGGATGGTCTGGCAGTAGAGGGGTTAACAATGATATCATCAGCTGACGGCTCAGGAGGATCCAATTGAGCATTGGCAGCCGGGTCTTCTGGTGCTTTAGTTCGAGGGGGAGAAGTTGGCATGGCCGGTTCAGGTGCAAGGACTGATGGGTCTTCCGTCGGTTTAGTCACCTTGGCCTTCTTGGACTTGGCTTGACCACTAAGAAAGATGTTAGGAGACAATTAGTACAAAGATGCAGTTTGAAAGACACGGAGGAAAGATGATTTTTTTCCTTACCCAGGGGCAGTCTTGAAGGCCAGAAATTGAGTCTGAGATGAGTCGCCAGAAGAGCGAGACACCTCCTGCAAAGATAAAATAATGTTAGTAATGCAAGGGAGAAGATCCATTAATGGAAAGTAAAAGATGAATATAAAAGAGACCTCATTCTGGTGTTTTTGAGGAGTTTGTTGAAGAATGGAAGGCGGTTCATCGTTGTTCCGGGCCTGACGGCGGCTCTCATGTTGCTGCTTTTTCAAAAGAAAATGAGGGTCCAAATAAGCCAAAGGGTGTGAAAACCTTACTTTCTGGGTTACCAGTCGAAGTTTCTGTCTTGGCAAATGGGCTGAGTCGGAGGAAATAGTTACCTCTTCTTCTACGGCCTGACTGGCCCCCGTGTCGTCCTGGCAATAGTTAGTGTCAATAAGGTTATTAAAAAACTGGCCAAGGGAGTCAAGGGCTACCTCCGACTCAGAAGTATCATCAAGCTTTAACAGGTCCTCAGCGGTGCTCTTTTTCTTCTTGGACCTCCGGGTCGTCTTCTTGGCGGCTATGGCGGCGGCTCTAGCCTTCTTGGCGGCTTCATGGTCATACTTGGCTTTCTAGAAGTTAGATTTAGCCTGTAAACAAGTAAACAAGATAAAAGGTCATACATGTATTTAAAACTGCTGAGAAAAATACAAAGAGAAAGAGGTCAAGGGTTTTTTTACCTCAGGCGACGGGTTAAGTTTGCAGAAGGGGTTTAACCCGACTTTACTGCAGTCTTCATATTTGCTGTTCACCAGGAGAGTTGACATTGAAACAATATCTTCTTCAGTTAGTTGAACGGAGCTGTGACGAAGAGAGTCATTTGGGCCTCCACCATATTCATACATCAATTTGGATCGGTGGCTTAGAGGGATGACCCGCCACGAGACCCAGCAACGAGTCAAGTCAACTCCAGTTAAGCCGTTCCCCAATAAGACGTTAATCCTTTTAATTGATGGAATAAGCTTCTTGCGTTCGGCGGTAGTGAGCTTGTCAGGGAGCGCAAACTTGGAATCTAGACGCTCCGCGCGGTAACCCGGCAGTGGTTTCTCATTGGCTGGTGAAGTGTCTTGACAATAGAACCTGGTCTGATTCCAGTCTTTGGGATGACTCGGCAGGACTATTAGGGGGAAGACGGCGCCTTGTCAGTGCTGAATTGAGATGCCTCCAAGTTCCAAGCTAGGGCCATTGGTACACTCGTTCTGGCGGTTCAGATAGAAATACTCTCTAAAGAGTTCCACAGTCAGTTCTTCTTGAAGATACACCTCACAGAGAACTTGGAAATTGCAGATATTGGATATGGAATTGGGCCCAAGATCTTGAGGGTGAAGTTTGAAAAAGTGAAGGACGTCTCTGAAGAATTTTGAGCCGGGGGGTGAAAAACCCCGATTCATGTGGTCAGAGAAGATAATGACTTCACCGTCTTTGGGATTGGGTCGTTCCTCGTCCGGGTCAGGTGCACGGTAAGACATAACATTCTTCCCTGGACAAAATCCTATGGTGAAGAATTCCTTAAAATTATCCTCAGTTACTGTGGAGGGGACCCAATTGCAGATAGTTGATGCTTTGGACATCATGATGAAAAACAGACTGAAAGGAAAGTGATGTGCTGGATCAATCCAATGATGAAAATAAAAGTTAAGATAATGATGATACAGATAAGTAATGGCGGCTTACGTAAGGGCTAATGTCATATAAAGGAAAAAGTGAGCCGGCGCCATAAGCCGCCATGACTACAGATATTTGAGATACCAGCAACAGAATTGGCTAAGTGCTGAGACAAAGAAGTTTCATAATTTCTTGATATTATTCTGGATCAAATCTACTGACCAGATCCTCTGCGGGATCTGTTGTGCCATCGTATGATTCAATATTTACAGGTTTGAAACCTTCTAGGATTTGATGATCCATTACTTCATTTGTGAAGCATAAGGGGTGTGCGGCGCCTCTGTATTGGGCTATATCGCGACACAGCTCGAATGGGTCTTGCCCGCTGTGTTCGGCCCGGCCGGATTTACGTTTACTGTATCCGGCGTGACGTTTATCGTCTTGCATAGTGGCGCGCCCTCGTGATCCATAGATCGATCCTGCATGCTTTGCTTTGTCCTCCAATATGTCTCACAGGTCTGGCGCATCTCCCCATGCCTTTTTATTTGAATGGCATCAGGGTGCAGGCTGAGTTTTTGGCTAGAATGCCTCTCTATCGCGGCCACGAGGTGGCCGATCAGCCGCGTCATACGCTTCTTCCTCCAGTAGGGGTAGCAACCTGCATTTTGGGTAACTCTTGGAGGGGCGCTCGAGTTTATATTCCTCGGCCGCGAGGACTTCAATCCATCTGTCAGCTAGCAGATCTTGATCAGCTTGAAGCTGCTGCTGCTTTTTCTTAAGGCTATTTGCCGTGGCTATAAGCCGGCGTTTGAAGCGCTCTTGTTCGATGGGATCCTCTGGTACGGCGAATTCGTCATCGCCGAGGCTTGCCTCGTATTCAGAGGGGGGCATGTAATTATCATCCGCCGTCTCTCCATCTGCCGCTCTCTCAGGAGGGCTGGCTCCTCCATCCTCCTGCTCTAAATCTTGCTGGAGGGGATTGTTGTTGTCTTCGGCACTATCCGGAGTGTTATTATCTCCTGTGACGGTATCACCACTTTTGCTTTGGCAGGACTTAGAGCGGCGCCGCTGACGTCGGCGCTTGGGTTGCTTCTCGGAGGGGTCATCCTCCGCTATCTCATCGCCATTGCCTTCTTTGGGTGTATCCACCATGTATATATCGTATGACGAGGTGGCTGTCCAGTGCCCTGTGGGTAGTGGTTCCTCTTCGTCTCCTGCATCGTCGTCCATACCATCGATGTCTTCGAAGTCGAAGTCGAGCATGTCGGTTAAGTCATCGACAGTGGCTACTAAGTGGGTGGTGGGTGGGCCGCGAATTTCTTCGTTGTCCGCATCCCAGTCCTGCCGGACATAGTTCGGCTAGGATCCTCCTGACAAGGAGAGAGACCTTAATAAGTTCAATATGTCGCCAAAGGGCGAGTGCTGAAAAATATCCGCGGAGGTAAACTCCATGATCGGCGCCCAATCGGATTCGATAGGAACGGGCGCAGGCGGCTCGGAGTCCGTGGCCGGAGAAGGATCCGACAGTTTAACAACACGGCTCTCGTGTAAGGTAAGGTCGATGTTTGGCTCGATCGCCGCTGAGGGTAAGGCCTCCGTGGCGGGGTCCATCCACCTGTCCATGGATGGCGCAACTGGCTCCGAATTGAGGGTCGGAGCGGCTGCCTGTGTGATCTCCTGAACACTGTCCGATGGTAGAGCTAAATCGTACTCATCATGACCGCGTGACGCACAAGGCAGAGGCTCGAATCCGTCGAAGATCAAGTCTCCACGGATATCGGCCGTGTAGTTTAAGCTTCCAAACCTGACCTGGTCGATGATAGTAGGAGCCATCAAGCCTAACGACGACGACACAGAGGAACTCTCAATGAAAGCACCAATGTCGGTGTCAAAACCGGCGGATCTCGGGTAGGGGGTCCCGAACTGTGCGTCTAAGGCAGATGGTAACAGGAGGCAGGGAACACGATGTTTTACCCAGGTTCGGGCCCTCTTGATGGAGGTAAAACCCTACGTCCTGCTTGATTAATATTGATGATATAGGTAGTACAAGAGTAGATCTACCACGAGATCAGAGAGGCTAAACCCTAGAAGCTAGCCTATGGTATGATTGTATGTTGTAGTTGTTGTGTCCTACAGACTAAAACCCTCCGGTTTATATAGACACCGGAGGGGTTAGGGTTACACAAGGTCGGTTACAAAGGAGGAGATACACATATCTGTATTGCCTAGCTTGCCTTCCACGCCAAGTAGAGTCCCATCCGGACACGAGACGAAGTCTTCAATCTCGTATCTTCATAGTCTAGCAGTTCGGCCAATGGAGATAGTCCGGCTGTTCGGAAACCCCCTAATCCAGGTCTCCCTAAGTAGCCCCTGAACCAGGCTTTCAATGACGATGAGTCCGGCGCGCAGTATTGTCTTCGGCATTGCAAGGCGGGTTCTTCCTCCGAATACATCACGGAAGAATTTGAATACAAGGATAGTGTCCGACCCTGCAAAATAAGTTCCACATACCACCGTAGAGAGAATTATATTTTCACAAATCTAATTTGCTAACTTGTTTTGGCAGCACGACATTATGTCATGGCCCGGTGATTATTCGAACCGTTTCCTTTAACCAGCCCCGCACATAACGCGAGGCAGTTTTTTGACACGTCTTGTCAAAGCAGAGATCGTGTCCCCTTATTACGGGATTCTCATCAATACGGGCGTGGGTAACCCAACCGCACCATTGATTACGGTGCTTGGGGGATAAACGAGTTTTACCAGGCTAGTGGGGGGCGCATAGTTTCGTTCGCCCATATAAAGGGATAAGGATTCACCTTTTCATCCACGCCTTCTTCCTCCTTTACTCATCCGTTTTCGCACACTCGAGCTCTAGAGCCCAAGTCCGCACTTCCCACCTCAATCTTCTCCAGCCTTGTCCAGAGGGGGAGGCGGGTGGATGGTCTCCTCCATCATGGAGGGAAACATCAAGAAGCTGAGGAGAGCCGGATACCTTCCCGACGACATCGCACACTGGCTCCCAAATGAGGGGCAGCTCATCCCCACCCCCGGGCCCCATGAGAGGGTAGTGTTCCTTACCCATTTCCTCCGCGGACTGGGATTCCTCTCCACCCATTCGTCCGGGGGCTCATGTTCTACTATGGCCTGGATTTCCACGATCTGGCCCTGAACTTCATTCTCAATATCTCGGCGTTTATCGTCGTGTGCGAGGCCTTCCTCCGCATCAAGCCCCACTTCGGCTTATGGCTGAAGACCTTCAATGTCAAGCCGAAGGTAGTGGGCGGCCGCCAGGCGGAGTGCGGAGGCGCCATGGTGGGCAAGATGCCCAACATTACCTTGCTCGAGGGCTCCTTTCTGGAAACCATAAAGGGGTGGCAATCGGGGTGGTTCTACATCACCGAGCCGCGTGACCCTACATGGGCAGCGGCCCCCGAGTTCCGATCTGTCATCCCCATGCGGCTCACCTCCTGGAAACAGAAGGGCCTGTCCTGGGGTAGTTCGGGAGAGCTGACTGGACTCCAAACATCTATTCAAAACATGGTGAACAAGAAGCTCAAACTCGTCAACGTAGTCCAGGTCATGCTCATCCGCCGGATCCTCCCGTGTCAACAACGGGCCTTCAACTTGTGGGAGTTCGACCCGGCGCAACACCAAACTCTAAACAGGCTCTTAGATACAACACACGAGGATGCCTGGAAGGTGCTATTCAAGGGCGCCGAGGTCCCCCCACCCATTACTTATGATCGCGGATTCAACGCAAAGTAACAAGGCAGTGCGGTAAGATGATGTACCTCTTACAGGATACTTATTTATCATAGATTGGCTCCATGCGGGACCTAAACACCCGTACCTTTGACAGGACTGGCAGGAGACGGCCAGACAGATCGACTGTCCGGCTCCTTTGCCCGAAGGCCCAGCAGACGCTCTTCTGACGAAGATGCTGACTCCGGCTCCTTATACGATGCTGGAGAAAACCAAGAAGGCCAAGGGAACCCGAAAGAGTTCCCAGCGCCAGGTGTTATCGGACTCATCGTCCGATGACTCTGCGGCACACTCCTCCCCCGAAGACGAGGAGGAAGAAGAAGACACTCCCCCTCCAGGCGGGGGAGACAAGAAAAGGAAGGCCGCCCCAACTGGGGGGGGGGGGGTCCGAAGGGTCCAAGAAGGGAAGGACTCTCCTTCCGGACAGCTCCTCCGCCGCCGCCGAAGGCGAAGACGAGTGGTTTCCCAGGGCCAAGCCCCTGGGGAGGTCGTAAGTATTCGGACACCAGAGTAACTTATAATATCCTTTCGTGCACTGCTTCCCCTAACGCCGAATATTTTTATACAGGCCGCCACGAGCCCGTATCGATGTGTCATCGGACGGCTCCCTGGGCTCATCATATGGATAGCGATCCACTTCCGACCACCACCTCCCCTTGCCCTGTGGACGACGCCGAGGTATTGTCTCAAGAGGCACCGGGCCGAGGGGAGACAGTCCTGGAGGTGCCTCAAGGCGACTGTCCGGACTCAGGGGGCAGAGGGGACGAGGCCCCTGAGGGCCCCGAGTTCGGCCCTCAGCCAAACACCGTGCCAGAACCTCCAGTGGTTCCAAACTCGGGCAGGCGTCCTCCTTCCAGGAGGGGCAAGACGCCTGTGCTGGTAACCTCTGTCCATCCAGAGGCGCCGGACAATCTGCTGGAAGTGCTTCGCAGCGCTTCCATCGACGAGGAGCACCGTGCTATTATGAGTGCGGTGGTTCAGAAGGTTCAGTCTGCCAAGAGCGGATTGACTGAAGCCTGTGCCAGCCTTCTAACAGGCTTTGAGGTAAGTGTTAAAATATAGGAAAAATATTACCGCATAGATAGTAGCCCCTGATGCTCTGTTCGGTGTTCACAAAGAAAAGCCGAACAGAGGACAAACAATATCGCAGGAGTCTAATTTAAGCATGTCAATATGCGTATGCAGGCTTCGCTGCTGGCCGCAGCCGCACAGACTGCGGAGGCCGCCTCACTGAAGCAGGACCTCGAGGGGTCCAAGAAAGAGCTCGGCCTTGCCAAGAGGCAGCTCGAGGAGAACAAGGGTAAGTAATACCCTCTCTATAGATATGTATATATAAAAGAAGACGTGATTGCAAAGTGATAGGATCATCATATATTTGTCAGGGGCCACGACCAAGGTGGCAACCCTGAAGCAAGCGCTAACCAAGGCCGAAGATAACGCGGCCAAGGAGCGCACCGAGCAGGAAAAGCAAGAGGCTCGTGTGGGCGAGGTGCAGCAAGAGCTCCAGGCTCTCTTGAGGAAGCACGAGGCGTTGGAGCTTGACTCGAAGACGCGAGAGTCTGAGCTTGCTGCTACCTTTGAGAGCACAAAAAGTGCCAAGGCCGAAGCCCAGAAGGCCCTCTAGGAGATTGATGCGATGAAGAAAATAGCGGCGGGTAAGGCATTCTATATGCAAAGAAAGCATGTAAAAGTAAATTGCCGATTACTTACCCGAATTCGGAGCTCTCCAGGAGCATTCGCAGATTTTCCCCGCAGCATGTTGGATGCCGCACAGTTTTACCAGGCCGAGGAGGGAAGCTCAACGGAGAAGCTGTTCTGGTCTCAGTATACTGGGACCGAACACCCGATGCCTCTGAGCGACCAGCTAAAGCAGCTGGTCAAGCTGCACAAGGCGGCCGAACAGGCCATGAAGGGCTTTATAGTCCGGCTGTGGCCTGGCGACGCCCTTCCGAACAGCTACTTCGGCCTGGTGAGGCGGCTTGTTGATGCCTGCCCACGGCTGGAGGTCATCAAGCGGTCCGTTTGCGTCGAAGGTGCATGCCGGGCTTTTGCCCGTGTGAAGGTGCAGTGGGCCAAGCTAGACGCCGTGAAGCTGATCAAGGAAGGGCCGCCGCAGGGCAAGGAGCATCGCACCCCCGAAATTTATTATGAGGGTGTCCTGAAGGGTGCTCGTCTTGTAGCAGACGAATGTTCAAAGGATGTAATATTTGAGTAAACTTGCTCGTGTGATCCTGTATGATGAAAACTTGTTTCATATGCGCTATGCAATGCTTGTGTGAATTTAAAATATTACCTTCTGTTTGGCCGTTTATCCAATCTGAGAGATGGCTAGTCCTCGGCTTCTGCCCCCATGCCACAAGTGCTGGGGTGTTCGGGATAAACCTGAGCACTCTTGTTCCCATGTTTGGGTCCTTCGAGGGAGGTGCTCAGCACAACGAACAAGGCAACCGGACTAATAATGCTTTATCACTCTCACTTAGCCATAGAATTCTATAATTTTAAATTTCGGCAAAGCCCCTGGTATTCGGAAGGCCGAATTCGGGGCGCGATACACGCCTTTAAGCCGGACAGGGCCGGCCCCTCGCTCTAAACGGCATAAGTCTTTAGGGACTCGAAAACCTCGCCGAACAACGACCAATCTCTTGCCTTATCATGACAGTCGGTTTTAGCTTTATCTACTGGGGTGCTCAGCCCAGCAAAACTGGGGCATAATCGTAGTAGTTCTCCTAGCGCTACCTTAGCCGATAGAGCGGAACGTAAGGTACCAAAACATAGGAGCCGGACAAACCCAATATTTGACCAAAGACATGATTCGGAGCTGATGCATATAATGCTATAAGTTCGGGGTGCCGCACTTGTGAAAGTGTTCGGACTTTTCACACCATATTGTGGGGTACGTGAGCCCCTGGTGTATTGGCCGTACCAAAGTGTACGGTTGTAAGGCGTCATTGATGAACACACACACACACACACACACACATATATATATAACAAGAATTGCAATAATAGTCGTAATGTTATGCATTGATTATTCAAAAGGGTGCGTTTAAAGCAGAATGATACAGATGGTGCGATAAGCAAAGAGTAGGACTATGTCCCTTCCAAGGGCAAGCTGAGGAATATTATTAAATCAAATATTTCGCTCGTTATTGTAATCCACCTAGGAAGTCCGTGGTGTGGCGTAGCTTTCTGCCTCCTTGGTTGCTGCATCATGTGTTCGACAATAGTGCTGCCGGACAGGGTTTCCAGAGATTAAGGTTCTGAAAAAGAGAAAAATAACCAAACGGGAAGCCCCTAGTGCAGTTTAAGCCGCGTCTTGGGGCGTGCCGCAGTTGTGCCCCCCTCCCCACCTGTGCCCATGGTATTTTTAATGCGTAATTATGTACGCGTGGCACGAGTTTCGCCGTTTGGCTAAGACTAGGGTGGGGGCCGCATTGCTACGCGAGCTCAGATCGCACCAGGCGGTCTAGTTGCCGATTGCTCCGAGCGCGCTTGAAGGTGTCCGGGTCTTGAAACGCCGAACTGGTTGATTGCCTTGAGAGGCTGCTTTGCGCTTCTGCTGCGAGGGCCACGGTGTGTCCTCTGTTCGGAGAGAGCGCTCTGTGTTTCCATTGACTGTAATAACCTTGCGAGGTCCTGGCATCTTGAGCTTGAGGTATGCATAATGCGGTACCGCATTGAATCTCGCAAATGCGGTTCGCCCGAGCAGTGCATGATAACCACTACGGAACAGGACTATATCGAAGATTAACTCTTCGCATCGGAAGTTATCCAGGGATCCGAAGACCACTTCTAGTGTAATTGATCCTGTGCAATGGGCCTCTATGCCTGGAATGACGCCCTTAAAGGTCATTTTTGTGGGTTTGATCCTTGAGGGATCTATGCCCATTTTGCACGCTGTGTCCTGATAAAGCAGGTTCAGGATACTGCCGCCATCCATAAGGACTCGAGTGAGGTGAAATCCATCAATGATTGGGTCTAGAACCAGTGCGGCGAATCCGCCATGACGGATACTAGTGGGATGGTCCCTGCAATCGAAAGTGATCAGATAGGAGGACCATGGGTTGAACTTTGGGGCGACTGGCTCCAATGCATATATGTCCCTGAGCGCACGCTTCCACTCCCTTTTGGGAATGTGGGTTGAGTATATCATGTTCACCGCCGCACTTGTGGGGGAAACCTCTTCTGTCCTCCGGTGTGTGGCTGCTGGGGCTCCTCCTCGTCATCGCTATGTGGCTCCTTGTCCTTGTTTTCGGCAATTAACTTGCCGGCCTGCTTGAACACCCAACAATCCCTGTTGGTGTGATTGGCTGGCTTATCTGGGGTGCCGTGTATTTGACACGAGCGATCGAGTATACGGTCCAAGCTGGACGGACCCGGCGTACTTTGTTTGAATGTCTTTTTCCGCTGTCTGGGTTTAGAGCCTTTGAATCCGGCATTGACTGCCGTATCCTCGATATTATCGCTGTTAATGCGGCGCTTATGTTTGTTGTGACGTGACCTACTATTGCCGTCCTTGGTATCCGAAGTACCATGGTTCTTTGATATGTTATTACTTCGAGCCAGCTAGCTGTCCTCTCCCACACAAAAGCGGGTCATGAGTGTCGTGAGGGCTGCCGTAGATTTCGGCTTTTCCTGACCAAGCTGCCGGGCTAGCCATTCGTCGTGGATGTTGTGTTTGAAAGCCGCTAGGGCCTCTGCATCCGGGCAGTCGACAATTTGATTTTTCTTTGTTAGGAACTGAGTCCGGAATTGCCTGGCCGATTCTTCTGGCTGCTGAATTATGTGGCTCAAGTCATCGGCATCTGGTGGCCGCACATAAGTGCCCTGAAAGTTGTCGAGGAATGCGGCTTCCAGATCTTCCCAACAGCTAATGGACTCTGCTGGCAAGCTGTTAAGCCAATGCCGCGCTGGTCCCTTGAGCTTTAGTGGGAGGTATTTGATGGCGTGTAAGTCATCACCGCGGGCCATGTGGATGTGGAGGAGGAAATCCTCGATCCATACTGCAGGATCTGTTGTGCCGTCGTATGATTCAATATTTATAGGTTTGAAACCTTCTAGGATTTGATGATCCATTACTTCGTCTATGAAGCATAAGGGGTGTGCGGCACCTCTGTATTGGGCTATATCGCGACGCAGCTTGAATGGGTCTTGCCGCTGTGTTTGGCCAGGCCGGATTTACTTTTATTGTATCCGGTGTGACATTTATCGTCTCGCATAGTGGCGCGCCCTCGTGATCCGTAGATCGATCTTGCATGCTTTGCTTTGTCCTCCAATATGTCTCGCAGGTCTGGCGCATCTCCCCATGCCTTTTTATTTGAATGGTGTCAGGGTGCAGGCTAAGTTTTTGGCTGGAATGCCTCTCTATCGCGGCCACGAGGTGGCCGATCAGCCGCGTCATATGCTTCTTCCTCCAGTCGGGGTAGCAACCTGCATTTTGGGTAACTCTTGGAGGGGCGCTCCAGTTTATATTCCTCGGCCGCGAGGACTTCAGTCCATCTGTCAGCTAGCAGATCTTGATCAGCTTGAAGCTGCTGCTGCTTTTTCTTAAGGCTATTTGCCGTGGCTATGAGCTGGCGTTTGAAGCGCTCTTGTTCGACGGGATCCTCTGGTACGGCTAATTCGTCATCGCCAAGGCTTGCCTCGTCTTTGGAGGGGGGCATATAATTATCATCCTCCATCTCTCCATCTGCCGCTCTCTCAGGAGGGCTGGCTCCTCCATCCTCCTGCTCTAAATCTTGATGGAGGGGATTGTTGTTGTCTTCGGCACTATCCGGAGTGTTATTATCTCCTGTGCCGGTATCACCACTTTTGCTTTGGCGGGACTTAGAGCGGTGCCACTGACGTTGGCGCTTGGGTTGCTTCTTGGAGGGGTCATCCTCCGCTATCTCGTCGCCATTGCCTTCTTTGGGTGTATCCACCATGTATATATCGTATGACGAGGTGGCTGTCCAGTGCCCTGTGGGCAGTGGTTCCTCTTCGTCTCCCGCATCGTCGTCCATACCATCGATGTCTTCGGAGTCGAAGTCGAGCAGGTCGGTTAAGTCATCGACAATGGCTACTAAGTGGGTGGTGGGTGGGCCGCGAATTTCTTCGTCGTCCGCATCCCAGTCCTGCCGGACATAGTTCGGCTAGGATCGTCCTGACAAGGAGAGAGACCTTAATGAGTTCAATATGTCGCCAAAGGGCGAGTTTTGAAAAATATCCGCGGAGGTAAACTCCATGATCGGCGCCCAATCGGATTCGATAGGAACAGGCACAGGCGGCTCGGAGTCCGTGGACGGAGAAGGATCCGGCAGTTTAACAACACGGCTCTCGTGTAAGGTAAGGTCGATGTTTGGCTCGATCGCCGCTGAGGGTAAGGCCTCCGTGGCGGGGTCCATCCACCCGTCCATGGACGGCGCAAACTGGCTCCGAATTGAGGGTTGGAGCGCCTGCCCGTGCGATCTCCTGAACACTGTCCGATGGTAGAGCTAAATCGTACTCATCGTGACCGCATGACGCACGAGGCAGAGGCTCGAATCCGTCGAAGATCAAGTCTCCATGGATATCGGCCGTGTAGTTTAAGCTTCCAAACCTGACCTGGTGGCCAGGGGCGTAACTTTCAATCTGCTCCAGATGGCCAAGCGAATTGGCCCGCAGTGCAAAGCCGCCGAACACGAAGATCTGTCCGGGGAGAAAAGTCTCAACCTAGACTGCATCGCTATCGATGATAGTAGGAGCCATCAAGCCTAACGGCGACGACATAGAGGAACTCTCAATGAAAGCACCAATGTCGGTGTCAAAACTGGCGGATCTCGGGTAGGGCGTCCTGAATTGTGCATCTAAGGCGGATGGTAACAGGAGGCAGGGAACACGATGTTTTACCCAGGTTCGGGCCCTCTTGATGGAGGTAAAACCCTACGTCCTGCTTGATTAATATTGATGATATAGGTAGTACAAGAGTAGATCTACGACAAGATCAGAGAGGCTAAACCCTAGAAGCTAGCCTATGGTATGATTGTATGTTGTAGTTGTTGTGTCCTACGGACTAAAACCCTCCGGTTTATATAGACACCGGAGGGGTTAGGGTTACACAATGTCGGTTACAAAGGAGGAGATACACATATCCGTATTGCCTAGCTTGCCTTCCACGCCAAGTAGAGTCCCATCCGGACACGAGACGAAGTCTTCAATCTCGTATCTTCATAGTCTAATAGTCCGGCCAATGGAGATAGTTCGGCTGTCCGGAGACCCCCTAATCCAGGACTCCCTCAGCCATTTAAAATGGAAAATATTCTAGACCTAAAAATCTAGCACAGATGAGTTCGTGAGGTCTAATGAGGCTTTTTGTACCAAGAGAAGGAATCTACTGGTATCAAGGATGGGCACAAAACAACTACCGCACGAGTATATGTTCTTTTTGGATCAAGAAGAAGCGGCAGTGGAAGAACTACGAAGAAATTGAGATGAACCGAGAAGAACACACAGAAAACCTAGGAACCCTAATGCGGATCTGAGGAACGGGAAGGCAGACACTTACAACCACGAATCTTCCGCGGAGAGTCCCTGCCGTTCTTTCGACCAATTCCGGTTGATGCAACGGCCAAGGTCGACGGAGACGAGGGGCTCTGCGACGGCGGCGGAGTTCGAGCAGCGGTGGGGTTGCAAGAGGAAGAAGAACGAAGAGAGAGAAGAATGAGAAAGACCGGGGTGTGACTATTTATAAGGGGATAAGCGAACAGGCGGGCGCAAAAATCGAGGAAGATCTGAATATTGATTATCCAACTAAACGGATGCCTCGATTCTCGGAAGACATTAAAAGATAAAGATCCGTTGAGGATGACGTCATAGTAGTTTTTCGTATTTTCAAGAGATGACGTCATGGTGGGTTACAAAAATTTCTACAAAGAGAGGAAGATGGATTTCGTCTAAGTATTGAAGTTTGACAAAGAACAAAGTTCAAGTCAACCTGGGGCCTAATGTTGGGGATATAGCTACTAGGTATGACCCTCCCATGAGGGGCCGGGTCAACCCCAATGGCGGGTTACAAGAAGAAGCCCAGTAAATATTCAAGGTGATGATTTATTAAGACTTGAAGATGGCCTAAGCCCAGAGGTGGCTTAAGGCCCAAATATTGCGAACCGCCATATGTAGGAAAAGACTTGTAAAGAAAGGCATGTGAAGAAAGTCACCGAGCCGGACATGTTTTATGAGCTGGCCGGGACTCTGTGGGCCGCCAGGCATCAACCAGTGTATGTAAGGGGATGACCCAGCGACGGCTTAGGAGAGGAGACAACAACTCGAAGCCAGGCAAAGTGTATTCGCTCCCTTGTCTTCGAAACCCTAGCAATTCCAAACACAACTAGACGTAGGATTTTACCTTCATCGTAAGGGGCCGAACTAGTATAAACCTCTCGTGTCCTTTGTCCCGATTAACCCCTTTAAGCTTCCTAGTTGCGATGGCCCTACGACAAAGTCCTTTTGCTAGGACATCTGCCGTGACAATTCCACGATAGGTACCAAAGTAATACAGGAGTGGATTACTAGACAACGGTCAAGAACATCCTGAAATACCTGAAAAGGACTAAGGATATGTTTCTCATTTATGGTGGTGACAAAGAGCTTGTCATAAATAGTTACGTCGATGCTAGCTTTAACACTAATCTGGATGACTCTAAGTCGCAAACCGGATACGTATTTATATTGAATGGTGGAGCTGTCAGTTGGTGCAATTCCAAGTGGAGCATCGTGGCGGGATCTACGTGTGAAGCAGAGTACATAGCTGCTTCAGAAGCAGCAAATGAAGGAGTTCATATCCGATCCAGGTGTAATACCTAGTGCATCGGGTCCAATGAAAATCTTTTGTGACAATATTGGAGCAATTGCCTTAGCGAAGGAATCCAGATTTCACAAGAGAACCAAACACATCAAGAGACGCTTCAACTCCATCCGCGATCAAGTCAAGGAGGGAGACATAGAGATTTGCAAAATACACATGGATCAGAATGTTGCAGACCCGTTGACTAAGCCTCTTCCACGAGCAAAACATGATCAGCACCAAGACTCCATGTGTGGTAGAATCATTACAATGTAATCTAGATTATTAACTATAGTGCAAGTGGGAGAATGAAGGAAATATGCCCTAGAGGCAATAATAAAGTTGTTATTTATATTTCCTTATATCATGATAAATGTTTATTATTCATGCTAGAATCGTATTAACCGGAAACTTGATACAAGTGTGAATACATAGACAAAACAATGTGTCCCTAGTATGCCTCTACTTGACTAGCTCGTTAATCAAAGATGGTTAAGTTTCCTGACCATATACATGTGTTGTCATTTGATGAGCGGTATCACATCATTAGGAGAATGATGTGATGGACAAGACCGGTCCGTTAGCTTGGCATAATGATCGTTAAGTTTTATTGCCATTGCTTTGTTCTTGACTTATAGATATTCCTCTGACTATGAGATTATGCAACTCCCGAATACCGAAGGAACACCTTTTGTACTATCAAACGTCACAACATAACTGGGTGACTATAAATATGCTCTACAGGTGTCTCCGAAGGTGTTTGTTGGGTTGGCATAGATCGATATTAGGATTTGTCACTCCGAGTTTCGGAGAGGTGTCTCTGGGCCCTCTCGGTAATGCACATCATGGTAAGCCTTGCAAGCAATGTAACTAATGAGTTAGTTGCGGCATGATGCATGACGGAATGAGTAAAGAGACTTGCCGGTAATGAGATTGAACTAGGTATGAGGATACCAACGATCGAATCTCGGGCAAGTAACATACCGATGACAGCGGGAATTACGTATGTTGTCATTGCGGTTTGACCGATAAAGATCTTCATAGAATATGTAGGAACCAATATGAGCATCCAGGTTCTGCTATTGGTTTTGGATCGGAGATGTGTCTCGGTCATGTCTACATAGTTCCGAACCCATAGGGTCTGCATGCTTAACGTTCGATGACGATTTGTATTATGAGTTATGTGTTTTTGGTGACCGAAGATTGTTCGGAGTCCCGGATGAGATCACGGACATGATGAGGAGTCTCGAAATGGTCGAGAGGTAAAGAATGATATATTGGACGATAATATTTGGACACCAGAATGGTTTCGGGACGTTTCGGATGTTTATCGGAGTACCAAGGGGTTACCGAAACCCCTGGGGAAAGTATGGGCCTACATGGGCCATAGGGGAGAGGGGAGGCAGCCCACAAGGGGTGGATGCGCCCCCCTCCCATAGGGAGTCCGAATTGGACTAGGGGAGGGAGCGCGCCCCCTTTCCTTTTCCTCTTCCCTCTCCCTTCCCTCTTTCCCCCTCCATGAGAAGGAAAAAAGGAGGGGCGAATCCTACTAGGAGTGGAGTCCTAGTAGGACTCCCCCCCTTGGCGCGCCCCTTGGTGGCCGGCCTCCGCCTCCCCTCCTTTATATACAGGGGCAGGGGGCACCCCAAAGGACAACCGTTGTTCTCTTAGCCGTGTGCGGTGCCCCCCTCCACAGTTTACTCCTCCGGTCATAGCATCATAGTGCTTAGGCGAAGCCCTTCGTGGATCACATCACCATCACCATGCCGTTGTGCTGACGAAACTCTCCCTCGAACCTCTACTGGATCAAGAGTTTGATACGTCTCCAACGTATCTATAATTTTTGATTGTTCCATGCTATTATATATTCTGTTTTGGATGTTGTAACATCCCAAATTTTCAATTTGGAATGTTATACACTAGATCATCATTGCATATCATATTTTATTGCATTTTGGCCAATCCTAGAAATTCTACGCAACTCAAGGACCCTCGGAGAGAGTTGGGGATTTCGTTATTTTCATATTTGAGTTTTCTCAAAATTTGAAAATAGGATCATTTTATTTTATTTATTTTATCTTCAATTATTTCTATTACAAAAATATGAGAGAGGGAATAAAATGACTTTCCCAAAATAAAGACATATTGAGGATTTAATAAGAAAATCAAATAAGATTTTATTTTGGTTATATTTGCTATTTTATTTGAATTTAGGAAAAATGCGCGTTTTTCAAAATTGCATTTAGGCCCCAAATAAATGTTCATCCTGTGCGGCTTGATTTTAGAAGCCGCGGAAAATTTATTTCGGGATTTTTGGAGTCCGTTTAGTATTCCTTTTGTTTTTTTAGCGTAACTTAAAAAAAACAACGAACCGACCTAACGGGCCGTGTCCGACCCGGACACTTGGCCCGGCCGGCTTTATAAGCCGGGGAGGCCCAGCGGGACCCCCCAAACCCTAGCCGCCTTAGCTGCCTCTGCCGCAAAGCGCCGCCTCCGCCGCAGCATAGCGCCCCGCCGCCCCGCGCCGACCCCGCCGGACCGCCGCCCCACCGCTCGCCGGAGGTAGACCTCGCCGCCGCCGGTTTTTCTCGAAAAACCGATCGGTTTTCCGTCGGTTTTGTTCAGTTTTTTTAGTTTCGTTTTTTATTAGATCGGTTTTCCGGTTTATTTATTTAGCGAGCGTTCACTCGTCCGTTCGTTTTAACGAACGCGTTCATCATTTAGATCCAGTTAACGAACGTCCGTTCATTAATCTGTTCGTCATTTTCTTTTTCTCGGATTAAATCCGTGATTTTTTTGATCGCGATTCCTGATTCATTTTTCGTTCTAGTATAACTTTTCGCTCGTTTATCGGAAGCAGGCGATTCAAGCGCCTGGAGTTTTGTCTCGAAACCCCTTTCCGTTTAACCAACTCAAACAAGTTTTTGCCACTGTAAAAATTGCCCTAGATCCAGAATAGTAAATGAAGCCTGTTTCTTTTGTCGTTTGTCTTTCGCTGCTTCGTTCGATTTGATTCTTGTTGCCAACCGGAGTTCTTAAGTTGAACTTTCTGGTTAGATCTCTTATTTGAGTTTTACCTGTGCATTAATTGAGTACTTATTGTATGCTTGTTTGTTTGCAATAGAGTACCCGGAGTGCACCGCTTGCTACTTCGAATCGCTAGGTTTTGCGGATCATCAGCAAGGCAAGTAACACTTTGATCATACCTCCTACTACCCAGTTTTATTGCATTAGATCAATCCTCACACATTGCATGATTAGGATCTAATTAAATTGTGGGTTTGTGAAGTACTTGAGGTAGTACCTATTACCTGTTTATTATCAAACCTTTGGGAGTTACTTCTCTGTTGCTTATTATGCTATGCTATGCTAGTAGAAATGGATTGGGTGAGTGTATCCATGATAGATGTGAGATTGTTAAATTAATGGTTTATCTAAGGTGGCAACTTAAATCCACATCTGGGTGGATTGAGGCACCTGGGTATTCCAACGATTGCCTGTTTTCTTTTGGACCACCACCCAGGCTCAAAGGGATCATGAGATTATTCATGCTAGAAACTTCCGTGTGCAGCCACAAGCTACTATGGGCTCTAGCATAGTTGATTAAGTCGTGTGAACTCTTACAGTGGTAGACTAGCAGATATAGGGGAAAGTAGGTGTAACGGTCTATCCGATCGTAAGGTGCTAGCGCTTCTGAAAGACTATGTCTCGGTCATCCGTTTCTCAAACACCATGTAGTGCGAGAAATGAAATGGAGGCGATCGAGTCTTGTGGGGAAAAGTGCGCAAACCTCTGCAGAGTGTATAAACTAATCATGGTTAGTCGTGTCCCCGGTTATGGACAACTTGAGTATCTAGTACCTGGATTATCATGTGAATCTCATCATGTTACTCTAAAATTAATTTTGTTGAGTTTTGTTTAATGATGATGCTTAAATGGGATTGAGAATGCTGTCAACCATTCTCAATGTTTAACAACTACCATGATAGTCAAATAAAATTTATTCCTTTGCAGTAGGGAAAAATTGGCTTTATGAAAAACTGTAACCATAGAGCTTTCCACCAGCCAAATATGCATGTAGTATAGCCTTATCTTTTCATTGATCTCTATGTGTTACATTGTGAGCATATTCCATGTGCTGACCCGTTTCGGGCTGCAACGTTCATCTTGCAGACTTTTCAGACGACGATTAAGGTGCCTTTAGGTCGTGGTTCTATACTCAATGATGCCGTTGGAGTTGATGGACTCACTTATCTTCCAAGCCTTCCGCTGTTATCATTATTAGATGGCCTTAAGCCATATTTATTGTAATAAGCTCTCTTTTGAGACACTCGGTGTAATAAGTGTGTGATTGCTACTCTGTTATAAATCCTTCAAGTACTTTGTGGTGTCAGCATTACTGATCCAGGGATGACACCTGAGCACAGAGATTGGACCGTTTGAGGTCTGGTCACTACAAGATGGTATCAGAGCACACGCTGACTATAGTACACGACCACTAAGCTAAAGCCCTAGATCACTACTCATTCTCTTCTCATTCTAACTTCTCATCTTAGGATGGCGGATGCAAGGAACAAGTTCACGCAACCGGATGAAGATACACCCTTTGGACGTCACTTGAAGGAAGTCACTAGATACCTGAACATAGGATTAGCAAGCTTCACCAGAACCTACAACGCCACTTTACCTGAAGAAGAGCGCTGGATGATTCAAGTTCAAGTTCCAGGAAGGACGTTCCTGCCAGTCACTGAGCCCATAGAGTTTTCTTTTGATGCACCAACTTGGAATCTAGGAAAGAGCATGGCAGCTCACATTGCCATGGGACGCATTGGAGAAGTTTACCGCAATGATCTCAAGGATACTATCTACCAGATTTGTGGGCGCCGAGATGAGCACTGGGAGATGATCAGCACCAAGAAAGATAGATCAATTGCAGCTTTTATCCAGGAGTTAAACCAGCACGTTCGACGTCAGGAGAACCAGATGTGCGCTGACATGATAGATCTGAAGAAGGCAAAGACTAGAATCAAGGAACTGGAGGAAGAACTCAAGGCTACACGTGAAAATTATGAAGAGGAAATCGAAGTATTAGTGGAGAAGAATGACGATCTGATCAAGAAGATCGGAATATTTATGGGAGGCCCTACACCAGTAGAAGAAGACGAAGAACCCAAGGAGATTCGCCCGAAAAACTACATCATCATCGACGACACCGACTCGGATCCGTATGATAGCGATGATGACTATGTTGATGAAGCTGGAGCAGATATCATGGAGCTGCAACCGAAGAATATTTCTAGTAGACCACCTCATCAGTAGTAGTAGTCCACCATGTAAATATAGTAGTCCGAGCAAATTTGTGATAGATAGATCGACTGTATGCCCTTGTTTGATTGAATGAAGTGAATTGTTTGCTTTTGCCTCATGTGCATATGGGTAGTGTTTTCTCTCTAGACCCCTCTCTATTCTTAAATCTCATCCTTTCTAAAACCCTCAAATGCCTCCGAGACATGACCCCGGATTTACCTTCCCACCGGAGCTCACCTAGTTGATCCAGCAGCAGAACACGTTGATGCAGTTGCTAGTCCAGAATCAGAATCAGGGGAACAACAACAACAACAACCCACCACCACCTGTTGATCACTTAGCCCGTTTTCTTAGGCTGAATCCGCCGGTGTTTTCCCAGTAGCACCGAGCCGATAGTAGCAGATGATCGGCTCCGCAAGACAGCAAGGGAGTTGACCACCGCAGGATGCACAGATGCGGAAAAGGTGAAGTTTGTCGCACATCAGCTTGAAGGACCCGCAACATCATGGTGGGAGAATTTCACAGCCACTTTCCCTGTCGACACTGTCACGTGGGACCAGTTTCAGCAGGCTTTCCGTACTGCCCATGTTTCAGCAGGAGCTATGGCCATGAAGAAGCGAGAGTTTTGGAACTTGCACCAAGGAGGAAGGACAGTTGGCCAGTATGTGGAGGACTTTAGTAAGTTAGCACGTTATGCCCCAGATGACGTAGCTACGGATGCAGCTAAGCAAGAGAAGTTTCTGGAAGGACTGAATGATGAGTTGAGCTGCAGTTGATGGTAGCAACCTTCAACAACTACCAGGAGTTCGTAGATCATGCTCTTATGATTGAAGGAAAGAAGCAGCAGATTGAGAATCGCAAGAGGAAGTATGGACAAGGGAAGTACAATTCAGGAGCTCAACAGAAGCCACGTTTTACCCCTAGACCGGGAGGACATTTTCAACATACCCATGGAGGAGGTAGCTCGCACAATCACAATGGCACCAAGAATGGTAATGGGAATGGAGGAAGCAACGGCCAGAACTGCACCAACCCATCAACCCCAGCCAAGAGAGACCTAAGCCAAGTCACTTGCTTTAAGTGCCAGAAGACCGGACATTATGCCAATGAATGTCCTGAATCCCAGAATGGAAATGGCAATGGAAGCTCTGGGAAGAAGCCGAACCCTTTCAACAGGGGACAGTTGAACCACGTTAACGTGGAGGAGGTTGAAGAGCAGCCGGATGCAGTAATCGGTAAGTTTTTGGTTGTCATTTACTGGACTCGTTCTTTTCGATACTGGTGCATCGCATTCATACATATCAAGGGGATTTGTGGATAAGTATAACTTGCCCACCAAAGTTCTTAGAACACCTATGTTAGTAAGCTCACCAGGAGCGGAGTATATGGCTAGCCAGGGATGTTTTCAAGTGCCATTGAGTATAGGTAGGCATGTGTTTCCCTCGGATTTGATCATTTTGGAATCACAAGGTTTGGATGTAATTCTGGGTATGGATTGGCTATCGATGTATGGAGGAAACATCAATTGCACCAGTAAGTCGATTTTGCTTACCACCCGAGAAGGGAGAAGGATCAAGTATGTATCCCGGCATGTGCCGAAGTGGACTTAAGTAAATTGTCTAACATGAGTTGTGCAGGAGGAAGTACCAGTAGTGAAGGATTTCCCTCATGTATTTCCAGAAGAGTTGCCAGGCATGCCACCAGATAGAGATATTGAGTTTTTGATTGAGCTTTTGCCAGGCATAGGACCAATATCTAAAAGACCATATAGGATGCCCGCAAAGGATTTGGTGGAGATTAAGAAGCAGATTAAGGAGTTACTGGATAAAGGGTATATCCGCCCAAGTTCTTCGCCTTGGGGATCGCCAGTACTTCTAGTGGAGAAGAAGGATGGATCGTTAAGGATGGTTGTTGATTATCGAGGATTGAATGAAGTAACCATCAAGAACAAGTACCCAGTACTGATGATCAATGATCTGTTTGATTGATTGCAAGGAGCTAAGGTATTTTTCAAGATCGATCTGTGATCAGGATACCACCAGTTGAAGATTCGAGAACATGATATACCTAAGACGACTTTTACCACCAGGTATGGGCTATACGAGTATACCGTTATGTCATTTGGTCTGACTAACGCACCTGCATATTTTATGAACATGATGAACAAAGTGTTTATGGAGTTTTTGGATAAGTTTGTCGTAGTGTTCATCGATGATATCCTGGTTTACTCGAAGAATGAAGAGGAGCATAAGGAGCATCTGCGTTTGGTACTTGGTAAGCTCAGAGAACATCAGCTATATGCCAAGTTTAGCAAATGTGAGTTTTGGTTGAAGGAAGTTGGATTTCTCGGACATGTTATATCCGGAGAAGGTATAACAGTAGATCCCACTAAGGTTGTGATACGTCCATTTTGCATCATGCTTTTATATTGATATTTATTGCATTATGGTCTGTTATTTCACTTTATGTCACAATACTTATGGCTATTCTCTCTTATTTTACAAGGTTTACATAAGGAGGGAGAATGCCGGCAGCTGGAATTCTGGGCTGGAAAAGGAGCAAATATTAGAGACCTATTCTGTGCAACTCCAAAAGTCCTAAAACTCCATGGAACGTCTTAAAATAAATAAAGAAAAATCCTCGCCAAAGATGAAGGCCAGGGGGGCCCACACCCTGCTCACGAGGGTGGGGGCGCCCCCCTACGGCGCGCCCCCTACCTCGTGGGCCCCCTGGTGGCTCTCCGACGTTCATCTTCTCCAATATGAGGTCTTTCAATGAGAAAAAAATAGAAAGGAACTTTTCGGGACGAGACTCCGCCGCCACGAGGCGGAACCTTGGCGGATCCAATCTAGAGCTCTAGCAGAGCTGTTCTACCAGGGAAACTTCCCTCTGGGAGGGGGAAATCATCACCATCGTCATCACCAACGCTCCTCTCATCGGGAGAGGGCAATCTCCATCAACATCTTCACAAGCACCATCTCATCCCTAAACTCTAGTTCATCTCTTGTATCCAATTCTTGTCTCAAAGTTCGGGATTGGTGCTAGTAGGTTGCTAGTAGTGTTGATTACTCCATGTAGTTGATGCTAGTTGGTTTATTTGGTGGAAGATCATATGTTCAGATCCTTTATGCATATTATTACCGCTCTGATTATGAACATGAATATGCTTTGTGAGTAATTACGTTCGTTCCCGAGGACAAGTGAGAAGTCTTGCTATTAGTAGTCATGTGAATTTGGTATTCGTTTGATATTTTGATAAGATGTATGTTGTCTAGCCTCTAGTGGTGTTATGTGAACGTCGACTACATAACACTTCACCATTGTTTGGGCCTAGAGGAAGGCATTGGGAAGTAACAAGTAGATGATGTGTTGCTAGAGTGACAGAAGCTTAATCGCTAGTTTATGTGTTGCTTTGTAAGGGGCTGCTTTGGATCCATATGTTTCATGCTATGGTTAGGTTTACCTTAATAATTTTGTTGTAGTTGCGGATGCTTGCAATAGAGGTTAATCATAAGTGGGATGCTTGTTCAAGTAAGAACAGAACCCAAGCACCGGTCCACCCACATATCAAATTATCAAAGTATCGAGCATGAATCATATGAACGTGATGAAAACTAGCTTGATGATATTCCCATGTGTCCTCGGGAGCACTTTTCCTATTATAAGAGTTTGTTTCGAGTTGTCCTTTGCTACAAAAGGATTGGGCCATCTTGCTGCACTTTACTTACTTTTGTTACTTGTTACAATCTATCTTATCACAAAACTATCCGTTACCATTTATTTCAGTACTTGCAGAGAATACCTTGCTGAAAACCGCTTATCATTTCCTTCTGATCCTCGTTGGGTTCGACACTCTTACTTATCGAAAGGACTATGATAGATCCCCTATACTTGTGGGTCATCAAGACTCTTTTCTGGCGCCGTTGCCGGGGAGTGTAGCGCCTTTGGTAGGTGGAATTTGGTACGGAAAAATTTATATAGTGTGCTGAAATTTATTGTCACTTGTTACTATGGAAAGTAATTCTCTGAGGGGCTTGTTCGGGGTATCTTCACCCCGTCCAGTAGAGCAAAGAGTTGCTCCTCAACCTACTGAACCTATTGAAAATGAAACTCCTTTTGAATTTCCTTCGGGTATGATGGAAAGACTGCTAGCTAACCCTTTTACAAGAGATGGAACAAAGCATCCTGATGAGCACTTAATATATGTGGATGAAGTTTGTGGATTATTTAAGCTTGCAGGTATACCCGATGATGTTGCTAAGAAGAAGGTCTTCCCTTTAGCTTTGAGGGAGACGCATTGATATGGTATAGGCTATGTGATGATATGAGATCATGGGACTATAAAAGATTGAAGTTGGAATTTCATCAAAAGTATTACCCTATGCATCTTGTTCATCGTGATCGCAATTATATATATAATTTCTGGCCTCGCGAAGGAGAAATCATCGCTCAAGCTTGGGGGAGGCTTAAATCAATGTTATATTCATGCCCCAATCATGAGCTCCCGAGAGAAATAATTATGCAAAGTTTTTATGCTCGGCTTTCTGATAACAATCGTACCATGCTCGATACTTCTTGTGCTGGCTCTTTTATGATGAAGACTATTGAATTCAGATGGAATTTATTGGATAGAATTAAACGAAACTCTGAAGATTGGGACCTCGACGAAGGTAAGGAGTCAGGTATGACACCTAAGTTTGATTGTGTTAAATCTTTTATGGATATCGATATTTTCCGTAAGTTTAGCACTAAATATGGGCTTCACTCTGAGATAGTAGCTTCTTTCTGTGAATCTTTTGCTACTTATGTTGATCTCCCTAAGGAGAAGTGGTTTAAATATCATCCTCCCATAGAAGTAAAAGTAGCTGCACCTATTAAAGTTGAAGAAAAGACTGTCACTTATAATGATCCTATTGTTCCTACTTCTTATATTGAGAAACCACCTTTCCCTATTAGAATAAAGGATCATGCTAAAGCTTCAACTGTTGTTCGTAAAAGCAATATTAGAACTTATACACCTCCTGAGCAAGTTAAAGTGGAACCTAATATTGCTATTGTTAAAGATCTCTTGTCCGATAATATTGAAGGTGAAACTGCTAGAATTGCTAAACCCTGTGCTAAGGATAAACATAGACCTGTGGTAGGCGTGCCTGTTATTTCTGTTAAAATTGGAGATCATTGTTATCATGGCTTATGTGATATGGGTGCAAGTGCTAGTGTAATACCTATTGACTTATATGAAGAAATGAAGAATGAAATTGCACCTGCTGAGTTAGAAGATATTGATGTCACAATTAAACCTGCCAATAGAGATACTATTTCACCAATTGGAATTGTTAGAGGTGTTGAAGTCTTGTTTGGGAAAACTAAATATCATGCTGATTTTCTTGTTCTTGGTTCCCCACAAGATAGCTTTTGTCCCATTATATTTGGTAGACCCTTCTTAAATATTGTCAATGCTACCATAGACTGCACAAAGAATGTTGTTACTATTGGCTTGGATGATATGGTTCATGAGTTTAATTTCTCTAAATTTAGTAAACAACATTGTGAGGAAGAATTACCTAGTAAGGATGAAATTATTGGTCTTGCTTCTATTGCCGTACCTCCTAGTGATCCTTTAGAACATTATCTGCTAGACCATGAAAATGATATGTTCATGAATGAAAGAAGGGAAATAGATGAAGTATTCTTTAAACAGGAACCTATTCTGCAACATAATTTGCCTGTTGAAATTTTAGGGGATCCTCCTCCACGCAACGGTGATCCCGTGTTTGAGCTTAAACCTTTGCCTGATAATCTTAAATATGCTTATCTTGATGAAAAGAAGATATATCCTGTTATTATTAGTGCTATCCTTTCAGAGCATGAAGAAGAAAGATTATTGAAAACTCTGAAGAAGCATCGTGTTTCTATTGGATATACTCTAGATGATCTTAAGGGCATTAGTCCCACTCCATGTCAACATAAAATAAATTTGGAAGCATATGCCAAACCAGTTCGTGATCCTCAACGACGTCTGAATCCTAAAATGAAAGAAGTGGTAAGAAAAGAAATACTAAAGCTTCTGGAGGCAGGTATAATCTATCATGTTGCTGATAGTGAGTGGGTAAGTCCTGTCCATTGTGTCCCTAAGAAGGGAGGTATTACTGTTGTTCCTAATGATAAAGATGAATTGATTCCACAAAGAATTATCACAGGTTATAGGATGGTAATTGATTTCTGCAAATTAAATAAAGCTACTAAGAAAGATCGTTACCCCTTACCTTTTATTGATCAAATGCTAGAAAGATTATGCAAACATACACACTATTGCTTTCTAGATGGTTATTCTGGTTTCTCTCAAATACCTGTGTCAGCTAGAGATCAATCAAAGACTACTTTTACATGCCCTTTTGGTACTTTTGCTTATAGACGTATGCCTTTTGGTTTATGTAATGCACCTGCTACCTTTCAAAGATGCATGATGGCTATATTCTCTGACTTTTGTGAAAAGATTTGTGAGGTTTTCATGGACGACTTTTCCGTCAATGGATCCTCCTTTGATGATTGCTTGAGCAACCTTGATCGAGTTTTGCAGAGATGTGAAGAAACTAATCTTGTCTTGAATTGGGAAAAGTGCCACTTTATGGTTAATGAAGGTATTGTCTTGGGGCATAAAGTTTCTAAAAGAGGTATTGAAGTTGATAAAGCCAAGGTTGATGCTATTGAAAAGATGCCATGTCCCAAGGACATCAAAGGTATAAGAATCACGCCGGATTTTACAGGAGGTTCATTAAGGACTTCTCAAAAATTTCTCGGCCTCTGACTAATTTATTGCAAAAATATGTACCATTTGTCTTTGATGATGATTGTGTAGAGGCATTTGAAATACTTAAGAAAGCATTAGTCACTGCACCTGTTGTTCAGCCACCTGATTGGAACCTACCCTTTGAAATTATGTGTGATGGTAGTGATTATGCTGTAGGTGCTGTTCTAGGGCAAAGAGTTGATAAGAAATTAAATGTTATTCATTATGCTAGTAAGACTCTAGACAATGCTCAAAGAAATTATGCTACTACTGAAAAAGAGCTTTTAGGAGTTGTATTTGCTTGTGATAAGTTCAGATCTTATATTGTTGATTCTAAAGTAACTATTCAAACTGATCATGCTGCTATTAAATATCTTATGGAAAATAAAGATGCTAAACCTAGACTTATTAGATGGGTTCTCTTGCTACAAGAATTTGATTTGCATATTGTTGATAGAAAGGGAGCTGAGAACCCCGTTGCAGACAACTTGTCTAGGTTAGAAAATATTCTTGATGACCCACTACCTATTAATGATAGCTTTCCTGATGAACAATTAAATGTTATAAGTACTTCTCGTAGTACTCCATGGTATGCTGATTATGCTAATTATATTGTTGCTAAATTTATACCACCTAGCTTCACATACCAACAAAAGAAAAAGTTTTTCTATGATTTAAGACATTACTTTTGGGATGACCCACATCTTTATAAAGAAGGAGTAGATGGTGTTATTAGACGTTGTGTACCTGAGCATGAACAGGAACATATCCTACGCAAGTGTCACTCCGAGTCTTATGGAGGACACCACGCCGGAGATAGAACTGCATATATGGTATTGTAATCTGGTTTTTATTGGCCTACTCTCTTCAAGGATGCCCGTAAGTTTGTCTCATCTTGTGATGAATGTCAAAGAATTGGTAATATTAGTAGACGTCAAGAAATGCCCATGAATTACTCTCTTGTTATTGAACCATTTGATGTTTGGGGCTTTGATTATATGGGACCTTTTCCTGCCTCTAATGGATACACACATATTCTAGCTGCTGTTGATTATGTTACTAAGTGGGTAGAAGCTATTCCAACTAGTAGTGCTGATCATAACACTTCTATTAAAATGCTTAAGGAAGTTATTTTCCCGAGGTTTGGAGTCCCTAGATATTTAATGACTGATGGTGGTTCACACTTTATTCATGGTGCTTTCCGTAAAATGCTTGCTAAATATGATGTTAATCATAGAATTGCATCTCCTTATCACCCTCAGTCTAGTGGTCAAGTAGAGTTGAGCAATAGAGAGATCAAATTAATTTTGCAAAAGACTGTTAATAGGTCTAGAAAGAATTGGTCTAAGAAACTTGATGATGCATTATGGGCTTATAGAACTGCATATAAAAATCCTATGGGTATGTCTCCGTATAAAATGGTTTATGGAAAAGCATGTCACTTACCTCTCGAACTAGAACATAAGGCGTATTGGGCTATTAAAGAGCTCAACTATGATTTTAAACTTGCCGGTGAGAAGTGGTTATTTGATATTAGCTCACTTGATGAATGGAGAACCCAAGCTTATGAAAATGCCAAGTTATTTAAAGAAAAAGTTAAAAGATGGCATGACAAAAGGATACAAAAGAGTGATTTTAATGTAGGTGATTATGTATTGCTATACAACTCTCGTTTAAGATTTTTTGCAGGAAAACTTCTCTCTAAATGGGAAGGCCCCTATGTTATCGAGGAGGTCTATCGTTCCGGTGCCATAAAAATCAACAACTTCGAGGGCACAAATCCAAAGGTGGTAAACGGTCAAAGAATTAAACATTATATCTCAGGTAATCCCATAAATGTTGAAACCAATATTATTGAAACCGTAACCCCAGAGGAATACATAAGGGACACTTTCCGGAACGTTTCAGACTCTGAAAAGGAATAGGTATGTGGTACGGTAAGTAAACCGACTCCAAAACAATTTTATTTCTCCATTTTGGAATATTTAGAAAAATAGAAAAATAAGTAGCAGTCCGGGAAGGACACGAGGGCCCCACGAGGGTGGTGGGCGCGCCCTACCCCTCTAGGCGCGCCCCCTACCTCGTGAGCACCTCGTGTGCCTTTCGGACTCCGTTTTCTTGCACGTTACGTATTTTGGTCGGTAAAAATTCATTATATATTCTCCCGAAGGTTTTGACTCCCGTATCACGCAAATATCCTCTGTTTTCGTTTCGAGCTGTCCCGTTGCAGATTAAATCAACATGTCTTCCCAGGATTCAGAAGGAGAAAGCTATGTGGATGATTACTTAGCAAATCCAAAGGTCTATGGAGATGTGGAACACAATGGATGGACCACGGAGGAAGAAGAGGACTATGAACCCAAGGGGAAGGAGGAGACGAGCTCAGATGAAGATGAAGCACCATTACCTCAACTTGGGGACATGCACGTGGAGTTCAAAAGGTCAAGTCTCCCTGATAGGGTAAAGAAACCCAAGTTCGAGTTTATCCCTTTTCGTCTCTTGCAGGAAAATAAGCAGGACCTATGCAAAAATATATTAACCCTGGTGTCGGTGTCAAAACCGGCGGATCTCGGGTAGGGGGTCCCGAACTGTGCGTCTAGGTCGGATGGTAACAGGAGGCAGGGGACACGATGTTTTACCCAGGTTCGGGCCCTCTTGATGGAGGTAAAACCCTACGTCCTGCTTGATTAATATTGATGATATGGGTAGTACAAGAGTAGATCTACCACGAGATCAGAGAGGCTAAACCCTAAAAGCTAGCCTATGGTATGATTGTTGTTCGTCCTACGGACTAAAACTCTCCGGTTTATATAGACACCAGTGAGGGCTAGGGTTACACAGAGTCGGTTACAATGGTAGGAGATCTACATATCCGTATCACCAAGCTTGCCTTCCACGCCAAGGAAAGTCCCTTCCGGACACGGGATGAAGTCTTCAATCTTGTATCTTCATAGTCCAGGAGTCCGGTCGAAGGTACAGTCCAGCCATCCGGACACCCCCTAATCCAGGACTCCCTCAGTAGCCCCTGAACCAGGCTTCAATGATGACGAGTCCGGCGCGCAGATTGTCTTCGGCCTTGCAAGGCGGGTTCCTCCTCCAAGTACTTCATAGAAGATTTTGAACACAAAGGTAGTGTCCGGCTCTGCAAAATAAGTTTCCACATATTGCCATAGAGAGAATAATATTTACACAAATCTAATCTGCTGACGTATTCCATAGCGTGACATCACACCACGGCCAAGTCTTTATTCGAATCGTTTTACTGTCCCACCTCAGCGCGTTTAGCGAGGTAGTTTCCTTGGCATGTCTTGTTAAAGCAGAGATCGTGTCCCCTTATTCCGGGATTCTCATCAACACGGGCGTGGGTAACCCAACCGTACCCGTTGGTATATTTCCTCGATCAAAGGCGAGTCCCAAACGGTCACGGGGAAGGCCCTTGGTATTCAACCTCTTATAAAGAGACCAAGGCCTTACTCCTTTCTTTCAATCTCAAATGAGTTCGCCCTTCGCCTCGAGTTCCAACACCCAAGGCTCTAGATTTCAGGCGCTTCGGACCTTCGACAATGTCCGGTTCCGACCTTCGAGGCCGATGGATGCCTTCCTCCGTCACGGAGGAGGACGTGCTGAAGTTGACAGAGGCCAGGTTCTTGACCGGCGAAATCTCGCATAGGCTGCCTGCTCAAGGGCAGGTCATTCCCACTCCCAAGCTTGGTGAGAGTGTGGTGTTTGTGTCTCACTTTCTTCAGGGGCCAGGCTTCTCGACGGATCCCTTCGTGAGGGGGCTCATGTATTATTATGGGCTGGAATTTCACGACTTAGCCCCGGAGTCCATCCTCCATATTTCCTCATTCATCGTCGTGTGTGAAGCCTTCCTCCGTATCACTCCTCACTTCGGACTATGGCTCAAGACCTTCAAAGTAGAGCCGAAGATGATCGAGGGACGGCATGCAGAGTGCGGAGGTGCTTTTATAAGCAAGAATGCTGGTACTCCATGGCCCGAGGGCTCTTTTCAAGAGGAGTCTAGCTTATGGCAGCGAGAGTGGTTTTATATTACCGCTCCCAGGGCCCCTAAGTGGGTGGCGCCACCTGCCTTTCGCTCGGGTCCCCCGCCACGACTGGCGTCATGGGTCAATACGGGGCTGGACTGGGGGCCAGGAAAGGACGTGCCCCGGTTGCAGGGCCACATCCGAGATCTCCTAGAAAGAGACATCAGTCTGGTCATGGTGACACAGGTTATGTTAATTCGCCGAGTTCTGCCCTGCAAACGTCGCCCCCTCCGCCTATGGGAGTTCAACCCGGAGGGACCACGAGTTCTCCAACATTTTCTCGGCATGACACCCGTGGAGATGTACAAATTGTTCTTCGGTCCACAAGTAGTGTGTCCGGATTCTACGGAGGACGCAGGTCTGAGCTGCAATCGTCTGGATACTCAAGTAAGTAGCCTTGTGCCCGGACTAGCTATCCGTATATTTATCATAAAATTGCCCCTAAAAGAGCTATCCTTTAAACAGGAGTGGATAGCGAAAGCAAAGCTAATCAGGTGTCCGGCCCCCTCCTCGAGACCACGTCGGGTCCCGTGCTAGTCAGGATGTTGGAGGTTGTGCCTTCAAAGGGAAGCGAGGGAGGGGACAAGGGAGCTACAGCCTCCTCAAAGGAGGTTGTCCGAAAGGGAGGAATAGAAAATTCCTCTCCTCAGGGGAAGAAGAGGACCGCCTCTGAAGACCCAGAGACCATGGCCTTAAAGTGGGGGAAGAAATCTTCGCCAGAGGGTCCTGTGCTGGGGGATACTTCGGCCAAATTATGCCCTCAAGGGGATCAACCCTCCACCGAGCTGTAAGTAGAGAGGAGTTTTATTTTTAAGAAACGAGAGAAATCCTCGCTTTATATCTGAGAAAAGTAATTGAAGATTTACCTTGTAGCTCGGACCTTAGCCCTTCTCAGCAGAGCTCGTCTTCGGGGGACCTTCTTTCGGAGATGATGGAGAGCGGAACGCCTCCCCCTGCCGTACCGCCTTGCGAGGCGGGCGACCCTGAGGTATCGTCGCAGAGGGTTTCTCTGAATCCGGTGGGGCCGGAAGGTAGTCGTATGGCCCCCCAAAGCCCTCCGCGTCCGGCCTTCGAAAAGGGCCATCGGACGAGTCTGGGGCCGTCTGGTGCACGGTCGGTGGAGCTGAACGATCTGCTAGGGCGAGCATCTATCTCAGAGGAGCACCGTGCATTGATGGATACGATGATTGAGAGGATTTCATCCGCGGAGAGCGGATTGCACGAGGCCGTCAGGAGTTTACTGACAGGTTTTGAGGTACGCGAAATAATGTACCTTTTTTGGACAATTGCGCATAAATAAGATGCGCCCCGTGTAGATAGTAGCCCCTGAGACTCTGTGTGTTGTCAAAAGTGACGGCACACAGAGGATCATAATCACAGGTCTAATATGCCGCCTTTATACGTAGGTGGCGAAGTGTCTGGTGGCCAGCCGGACTGATGGATTTGCGGAGCTAAAGCGGCAACTTGACCTGGCAGATGCCGACATCGCGCTTGTCAACAAGCGGCTTGACGAGGCACAAGGTATGTAATTCCTTCGGCGGTGCCTGGTAAGAGGAGCTTTATGCTAGTATCTTACAATGTGTGCGCTTGATGCAGATGGTGCTGCTACCATGGAGAATCTTCAGGCGGAACTTGCCCGAGCCAAGGAGCAAGCCAGGAAAAGTGATGCAGCTGCCGGAAAGGCAATTGAAGAGCTGAAAGCCGAACAGGCTGCTCACTGCCGAAGCAAGAAGGAAATGGCCGAGATGGCCATGAAGCTGAAGAACGCTGCCGACCGTTGCAAGCTTCTGGAAAAAGAAGATCAGGCGGAACAGACAGACCTAAAGAAGGCCGTTGACGATGCCAAGGATGCTCGCTCTGCGATGAGAGCTGTGAAGGAGGAGCTGCGTCAGGCCGGAGAAATCACGGCTGGAAAGCCCTTTATGCTGCGGAGGAAGTTCTGTGATCCTAAACATGCTTCGTTAGACCAGATGTGGAGTACGGCGGACACCTATCTGGATTTAGCAGCGAGTGCCGCAGATGCGGCCGAGCACTTCCGAGATCAAGAAGATCGCGAAGTGGAAAAGCTCTTCTGGTCGCAGTTCCACAATCCAGAGCGTCCACTGTCGTTAGCCGATCGTTTGGCCGAATGGGCCAAGCTAAATAGGTTGTCCGGACTCGCCATGAAGTATGTCGTGAGTCATCTGTGGCCAGAGAGACCAGAGCCGAAAAGTTAATTTCAACTTGGTGCAGCAGTTCCTTGGTGCGGCACCGCATATCAATGCGATGAAGAGGCCAGCGTGCATAGAGGGTGCACGGATGGCTCTTGCCCATGTCAAGACATACTGGGCGGAAATGGAGGCCGCCGCTGTTGCATCCCCAGACTCGGATGGAAGCCGAGTACCTGTCGAGCGCTATTTTCAAGAAGTTATGCAATGCGCTCGTTTAATAGAGACGCAGTGCTCGAAGGATACTATATTCGAATAGCATGTATTATTGTAAGACAATATTTTATTAAATTGTAGAAGCTTTTTATCCTTGTGCTTGCAAGTATTATGATACCTCCTGTGCGGCCGTTTAACATATATGTATATATAATCTGAAAGATGGCAGTCGTCGGCTTCAGCCCCCACGCACATAATGCGGGGGTGTTCGCAGAAGGCGCATTTTCACACTTGATCCAACGTCTTGGTCCTACAAAGGAGGTGATAGCGCAGCGAACTAGGCAATCGGACTATGGTGCTTTATCACTTTCACTTAGCCATAGGAATTTGACATTGAGGCTACTTATATAGCCCCTGGTGGCGCCTGCGCTCACCCGAACTCGGGGCGCGTATGTGCCTGGCCGGGAAATGGCCCTTCGTTAATGCGGAGAAATCCTAAAGATTCCGGTATGTCATCAAGTGGTTGACCAGTCTCACGGTATATCATGACAGTCAGTTTTCGGCTTTCTCTACTGAGGTGCTCGCCTGGCCGAACCGGGGCACAATCATAGTAGTTCTCCTGGTGCCGCCTTAGCCGATAGAGCGGAACGTAAGGCAGCAAAACACAGGAGCTGGGCAAACCCAACATTTGACCAAAGACATGATTCGGAGCTGATGCATATAAGGCCAAACTCGCTACACTGAACACTCCCTAAGGTATTCGGTCTTTATGAGGGCGGGCAGTATAACGCCCTTAGTAATAAGCCCCTAGTGTCTAGGTACGCGCAAAACTCTGACGTGGCCACATGCCAAAATGCCAGCCTCCTCCTTGGTTATACCAAGAAACCAGGGGATGTGTATTAACAAGAGACAGTAAAAAAGGTTTACGCAGGGTCTTAATCTGAAAAGAATCCTTGGAACGGGTCCCTGCTGCACGTCTGCGCCTTTGTCTCCGTTGTGCCGTATCCTGGACGGGCGTAGCACGGTGTTCATCTGGAAAAGAAAGGAACTTAGTTAAAGAAAGATCATGCCGAACATGAGTTATACTAAATGAACAAAGTATAAATCAAAATGGGTAAAATTGAGCTTTATTGTCTCTTGTTTTATATGCGTGGAGCCCCTAGTACAGGGGTATACAGCTATTAAGCCTTTATCAATTGTATGTTTATGCCGGACTCGTCTAGCCGTGTCCGTGGTCTTGACGACCTGTTTAGATGCTTTGGCTGGTGAAGCCGCTTTATTGTGGGGCTGTCAAGGCAGCCGCACTGTTTTCCGCGCGGGAGGAACACTCAATGTTTTCCCTTTAATGAGTTGATGCCTCGTGGATCGGGCATCTTAAGCGTAAGAGATGCATAATGTGGTATTGCGTTAAAGCGGGCGAAAGCTTCACGTCCCAGCAGTGCTTGATAGCTACTTGAGAATGGGGCGATGTGGAAAGTTAGCTGTTCGCCACGGAAGTTATCGGGGCAGCCGAACATAACTTCTAGCCGGAGAGAACCCATGCAACGGGCATCCGGGCCTGGCGTTACCCCTTGAAAGGAGGTTTTGCTATGGCGAATTTTTGTTGGGTCTATCCCCATGTTGCAGATTGTGTCCTGGTATAACAGTATTAGACCACTGCCGCCGTCCATCAGGACATTTGTAAAATGGAGTCCGCCGATTATTGGATCTAATACCAAGGCAGTCCAGCCTGCGTTCTGGATACTTCTAGAGTAATCCTGATGGTCGAAGGTGATTGGTTTTAACAACCATTGGCAAGACACCTGTGGGATAGGCCGTATGGCGCGTATCTCTTGTGGCGCCGTTCTGTTCGTCACGTGAAGTAAGTTTACTGTTTTGACTTCTTGTGGGAAATCCTTTTGTTTCCTGGTGCTCTGTCTCGGTGTCAAAACCGGCGGATCTCGGGTAGGGGGTCCCGAACTGTGCGTCTAAGGTGGATGGTAACAGGAGGCAGGGGACACGATGTTTTACCCAGGTTCGGGCCCTCTTGATGGAGGTAAAACCCTACGTCCTGCTTGATTAATATTGATGATATGGGTAGTACAAGAGTAGATCTACCACGAGATCGGAGAGGCTAAACCCTAGAAGCTAGCCTATGGTATGATTGTTGTATATATTGTCTATCTATCGACTAGCCTGGCCTCGGTTTATATAATGCACCGGAGGCCTAGGATAACAAGAGTCCTAGCCGGATACGCCAGTGGGGAGAAGTCCTTGTCTTGATCGCCAAGTCTTGTGGAATCTTCCTTGTATGCGGCAGCCGTCCAAACTGGCCCATGAGTATACGGCCACGGGGGTCCTCGGCCCAATCCAACTGATCGGGAGACGATGTGATGAGTACCCCCTAGTCCAGGGCACCGTCAGTAGCCCCCTGAACCGGTCTTCAAGTTAGGGACGCTCCTCGATTCTTCCGAACTGTTCTTCATCTTCGGTCGACGATCTTGAAAACTGGTTCAACAAATCTGCTTTATCTTCGATCTTGAGGAGCGCCGAAATGCATTCGACGAGTTTGTACGTCGGGTATCCGAGGAGCCCCTTTAAGTTTCCGGCCTTTATCAATGCCTTGTTATTTTTATGCCACACCTCGGGTTTGAAGTTGTTCCCGGGCGGCAGCGTCCTCTTGCGTCCGAGCTCCAACGCCGGACTGTATTCGAGGTATCTTTTGCAACCGAGCACCAACGCCGGACCGCTTCCCAGCTCTAACGCCGGAATGTATCCGAGATCCAACGCTAGACTATGTATCCGAGCTCCAACGGCGGACTGTATATCCAAGCTCCAACGTCGGACTATATCCGAGGTGTCGTAAATCACCTTGGTTCAAAGAAGTTTGAAGGAGTTTAGCTGAGCTTAATGCCGGAAATGCCCTCTATGGAGCCAGCCACTAGCGCCCGAGCTTTATGCCGGGCTGCTTCCGAGGTGGTGCACCACCCCGAATGTGGGCCGATTTTTGTGAATATTTTTTATTGGTGCAATTTATTCTCTGCCGAGATATATAGCCAGTAGCCCTCAAGGTGTGTATCGGTCTAAAACCCGAGATGCACATGAAGGATGACGTAAGAACGCTGATCCCAGTAGCCGCTGAGACTCAGGTTGATTTGCAAAATCGGCCAGAGGATCAAGTCCAAGCTCGGCAGAATACTTCGGGACACTAAAAGCGGCATGCTCAGTCCTCGAGACTCAGGTTGAGTGTGGCCGACCAACCTGAGGATCAAAATCTCCTCGGAAACTATATTGCACATAAAATTTTCTGCGTTGGACAAGCAATGTAGTAGCCCCCGAGACACTAGTCGGGTGGTAACACCAGATTAGGGGATCGATGTGCCCCTTTAATATTTGTAAATAATAAGGTCGAAGCCCAGTAGCCCCCGAGCCTTAATGCGGGCTCGGGTGGCCGAATTAAGGATCGATATCCATAGTAAAATCACAAATTATGTGTAATGACTCCATGTATCCAAGTTCTTTACGTCATTAATGCTTAGATCCGCATTGTACAAAACTTTGTTGACCGACCATCGGCTTCCACCTCCTCGGCTAGTAGCCGAGGAGTGTTTGTCCTACTTTATAAAGCCTTTATGAGGGCAAAGATTTACGACAAACAAGGCAATCTGGCCATACGGTTTTATGAACAAAGGTACGCAGAGAGATATGTTATATTACTGTTTAACATAAGAAAATGTCTTCCAAAGAAAATAGTCCCGCTATCGGTTCCTTTCTTTGGGTTGTCATGCTAAGCATGATCATGCAGCCTCAGCTCTAATGTAAGAGCATAATATCAAGGATTTAGTTTGGGAGGCCAGTTAATAGCCCCCGGTAGTGTTCGGCGACAGTCGGGGTCAAGCCGTAAACACTTTGTCCAATGTTATGAACGGCCCATCATTTAACATAGTCATCGGATCGCTGACCAGTTTACGCTTATTTGTGAAAGTCAGTTTTCGGCTTTCTCCACTGAGGTGCTTAACCATGTGAGCTGGAAGCACAATCGCAGTGGTTCTCCCTTTGCACGCCTAGCCGAACAAAACGGAACGTAGGAAGCAAGTGCAGGAGCCGAGCAACCCAACTATTGACCGAAGACACAATTCGAAACTGATGCATATATAGTAATATCTGAGAATGTTTTTGCCGAATCCCTAAAGGTGTCCAGCGTTGCACTGCGAGACTAATGCTGGAAAATCACAAATAGTTTAAAAGTGCCAAAAAGCTTGGAAAACCAAGAAACGTCAGTAAAAACATGACGTCCGAACAATATCAAGTGTTCGGTGCCAATCCGAAAGTTGGTCTTAGAGAAAAGGAGTGCTTCTGTCGTGCTTTAACATGATATATCCTATCTCAAGACTTCGAGCGGGTCAGCCTACGGCTTCAACCTCCTATCCCGGGGGCGGAGTACTTCTCATCAGGCCAGTGTAGCAAACTAAACTCTAGCGGCTTTGAGAGAGAAATTAGGCTCCCCGGCTAGTGACCGCACACTCGTGTCAAAAAAGGAGTGATAAATAATAATAATAAAACTTTGCAACGACTAAGAAGAAGAACACTTATTATAAAGCGGCTCAAGTAAAATTAAGAGCCCCCAAGTGACTTGGGTAGAAGAATGATTGCATGTACCGAAGTACTTATATCATATCTATGTTCAACCGAACTTTAAACGCGTCTTAACCGACCATCAGCTTCTCCCTCTTCGGTCAAGGACCAAAAACTGTTATGTACTCCATCGGTCGAGAATATCGACGGTGTTTCCAATAACCAGGCAATCAGGCCATAAGGCTGTAACAGACAAAGCGCGCTCAGGGAACTTATGCTATATTACCGTGAAGTGTAAGAAGCATCTTCGAAGAAAATAGTACCCCCACCGATACCTTTCTTTGGTGCTCATTGTTATTATGAGACTTGTGCAATAGATTTTTTGTACTCACGAGTTCCGTTGTGTGCCAACCATCATTGAAAACTATAAGAGCGCTAGCTTTCGGCTTCACCCAGTCTGAGGTCCGGCTCGGGTGACCCGATCGTGACAATCACAGAGGTGCTCCCTTTACTCCCTAGCCGAACAATCGGGAACGTAGGGGTAAACACAGGAGCGTGGCAACCCAGCTTGCAAATCGCTTAGGTCAATATGGTGCATATTGTGGCGTAATACACGAACAAGGAACGAAGCCGTACAAGTATAATCATATGCAAGAGGAAAAGCTTCATGAAGGAAGCCCCCAAATGAATCGGGTATTTGAATTTATGCGTCACAAACAAAGTTTGGACAAGGAAATTTTTTACAAGCCAACTTTTTTCCAAAAAAGTATAATGCTTGGTCGAACCGAACGCAAGTTAGAAATTAAAGCTTTGAGCATGAAAGCGACTTAGCTGGTTAATGTGTTCGGTATTGATGACGCGGTCCGAGCTTGATGCGGGGCAAGGTTCCATCCCCCAAGCTGGTCCCGAGGTGGCGGAGCGGAGAGCTCGACACGCCGAAGTGGTGACATAGCACGGTCAATGCAGACCGGCAGAGTGACGCCGAAGTCCCCTGATCATTTTCCTGTGCACAAAAAATAGTGCAAACTGGAGATAATAGTAATAATGATAATTAAAAAAATGTTGCATAATAAATAATTTATGCAAAGTGAGGAATATAAGAACTATGGCCTGGCGACGAAGTCAATGTCAATGCAGGGCGTCGGCGTGATGTAGTAAAGGCGTGGCAAAGCCTGAATTCACAGGTCGGTCCGAGCTCCGGATGCGGCGTTCGCCGGACTATGTACGGAAACTGATCGAACCACCACGTGACCATCATTAATGCGGTCACCATTTGATAGACCTGTGTACATATCATGGACAAACCAGAGTAATAATTCCTTGGGAAAGATGAACCCAAACAAACAAAAAATACTGGGATTAATGGCACCTGGTTTATTTGTTGTAGCAATCCGAAGGAAGGTGATTCCCAAAATTGGGACTCCCTCCGCACACCCATTGCCTAATGGGCGATAAAACGACAGCATGGCAATGCTGGTAAAGGTTGACTCGCCGAAGCAAAGCCCTTGGCCCGGCTAACGTGACGGAGCTGGTCGGCTAGTGACGCCGAAGTGTCCGGAGTAGGTTGATGAAGAGATGGCGAAGCCCCCGGTCCAGCCGAGATGTCGAAGCCTCGACGTCAGCCGATGAGTCGAAGTAGGTCGGCGTGATGGACACCCGCTTGAAGAAGCAATAGTGCGGCCCTGTCGATGCAGGTCGTGACGTGGTCGATGCCGGCTTGATGAAGCGACCGTGCGGCGATGCGGGTATGCCCGCTCCGTGTAATCCGTGGAGCGGCGATGTTGATTATGATTTATCCTTCGCGATGCCGGACCCTTGTTCGGCTTGCCGAGATGATGATCCGAAGAAGTTGAGCTCGGCTAAAGTGACGACGTGTCTAGCGCAGGTCGGCAGCCGTGGAGTAATATTGCCGGACTAGTTTGACACCAGCATGATGTTGAAGATCATGTTCGAAAGACCTTGAAGTTAGTGGGATGTGTTCGGGAACAAAACACAATACCCCATACAAAACTTCCTTCAAAAGGATGTCCGAAATCTCGTTCATAAAAAAGATGAACTCGGGTCGGATTCGTTTTCGCGCAGAAAACACAATACCCCATACAAAACTTCCTTCAAAAGGGATGTCCGATACCCCATACCAGCATGATGCACTAATCGGAAGGTTCCCGGAGTTTGGACGGTCGGATCGAGCTGAAATTTTGAGAGGTGGTAGATATAGGAATTCCGCAGCCGATCAACGGTTGGATCTTCCAAAGGACGTCCGAGCTAGAAGCTGGACACCACGCCCTAAACTCATCCAAATTCCCATCCAAATTTGACAAGGCTCCGGTATATCGTGGATTGCCAGTGATTCCTCCATCAGAACTCGACGAAATTTTCCAGGGTTGTTATAGACTCAATTATGCACAATTTCACCAAAGCGATCGTCAAAGCGATACTCGAGGAGGTGGTGGCGGCAGATACGAGTTCGCTGTCCAAAATAAAAACAACACGGTCGCTTGAGGGCAATGTTGACGTTGAGCCCCCGAGCTCCATAGATGATTCCTCCGTGATCTTGATAGAGATCGGAGTTGATGTTTGATGAAGGTCCTCGTCCGAACATGGTGATCCGAACACGGGGCGCAATTCTTGGTCGAACCAAGGTGACCAGTCGAACTGGTGACGGAGACGCCGAAGTCGCAGTTGATCTGCCGGCGAGCCATCGATCCTTTTGTCGATCACACGGCGGAACTCTCAATGAAAGCACCAATGTTGGTGTCAAAACCGGCGGATCTCGGGTAGGGGGTCCCGAACTGTGCGTCTAAGGTGGATGGTAACAGGAGGCAGGGGACACGATGTTTTACCCAGGTTCGGGCCCTCTTGATGGAGGTAAAACCCTACGTCCTGCTTGATTAATATTGATGATATGGGTAGTACAAGAGTAGATCTACCACGAGATCGGAGAGGCTAAACCCTAGAAGCTAGCCTATGGTATGATTGTTGTATATATTGTCTATCTATCGACTAGCCTGGCCTCGGTTTATATAATGCACCGGAGGCCTAGGATAACAAGAGTCCTAGCCGAATACCCCGGTGGGGAGAAGTCCTTGTCTTGATCGCCAAGTCTTGTGGAATCTTCCTTATATGCGGCAGCCGTCCAAACTGGCCCATGAGTATATGGCCACGGGGGTCCTCAGCCCAATCCAACTGATCGGGAGACGATGTGATGAGTACCCCCTAGTCCAGAACACCGTCACTCTGCTTGTGGGGTTCGTCGTCGTCCTCACCTGGTGTGTCGAGCCCCTTGTGTTCGGCGTTGAGCTTGCCGGCTTGCTTGAAAACCCAACAATCTCTGTGGGTATGGTTCACAGGCTTCCCGGGAGTACTGTGTATTTGACATACCTTGTCCAAGATTTTGTTTAAGTTGGATAACTCGTCCCTATTATCCTCGAGGGGCGGCTTTCTCTGATTTTGCCGCGAGCTTTTGAATCCGGCGTTGATCGCCGTGCTCTTCGGGTTGTTTCCCTTATTCCGGCGCTGGTCCTTGCTGCGTTGGGGTTTTCCATTTCCATCCCTAACATCGGATGTACTTGGGTCGCTGGTGCTGCATCTTACCAACCAGCTGTCCTCTCTGCGCAAAAGTGGGTCATGAGGCTTGTCAATGCGGCCATTGTTCTTGGCTTTTCTTGGCCGAGGTGTCTGGCGAGCTATTCGTCTCGAACGTTGGGCTTAAAAGCTGCTAGGGCTTCGGCGTCCGGACAGTCGACTATCTGATTATTTTTAGTAAGAAATATGTTCTAGAATTTCCGGGCTGACTCTCCGGGCTATTGAGTTATGTGACTGAGATCGTCTGCATCTGGAGGGTGGACATAGGTCCCTTGAAAATTTGCCCAGAAAGCATCCTCAAGCTCTTCCCAACTTCCAATGGTGTTTTCGGGAAGGCTTTTGAGCCAATGCCTGGCTGGCCCTTTAAGCTTGAGGGGTAAGTATTTTATGGTGTGGAGGTCATCTCCTCTGGCCATGTGTATCTGGAGGATATAATCCTCGATCCAGACCCCAGGGTCTGTTGTTCCGTCGTATGCCTCTATGTTTACGGGCTTGAATCCCGCTGGAAATTCATGGTCCAGCACCTCGTCGGTGAAACATAGGGGGTGTGCGGCACCCCTGTATTTGGGTGTGCCGTGATGTTCGGATATTTGTTGTGTTGCATTGCTTACTAGAGCTTGCTTTCTTGGCCCGTATATAGATCTGGCTGGGCCGTCTTTTTGATGCGGATCCTTTGGTGGATCGCGTGCCGGCTTGTGTGCGGCGCCGGTTGCCGCTCCATGCTGGCCATGCGGTCGTCCGTCCGACCGGATGGCTTTCCTATTTTTTTGACTGCGGGGGCTCTAAGCCCTCCTCGTCAAATTCAGACAGTAGCTTTCGCTTTGGATAGCTTTTTGTGCGGCGACTGTCAGCATACTTGTCTGAGGTGTTGCGTACTTTGCTCCATCTGATTCTGAGTGCATCTTCCGCAGTTTTGAGCTTCCACTTCTGCTTTTTCAGGCTATGCGCAGTGGCGACGAGCCTTTTGTGGAGGTTCTTCTGCTCCATGAGTATATCCGGCGTAAGGTTGTCCGGACTGTTGTTTTCGCCGGGGACGGGGTGTTCGGTTTGTTTATCCAAGTTTCCCTGTTCGGACGCTTGCTCGAAGGCATGTTCGTCATCCGCCGGCTCGTCCTGCTCTATGGCTGGGTCTGTATGACTGCTATCTCTGTCGAGGCGGGGCTTGGAGCGGCGCTTACGTCGCCGCTTTGATTGCTTTTCGAGTGAATGATCCCTCGTTGCATCCCTGTGTTCCTCGTCGTCGCTTCCTTTGGGTGTGTCCACCATGTATACATCATGAGATGAGGTGGCTGTCCAGTGCCTTATAGGCATTGGTTCGTGTTCATCTCCTACATCGTCGTCCATACCGTCGATGTCTTCGGAGTCGAAGTCGAGCACGTCGTTTAAATTATCGATAGTGGCTACAAAGTGGGTGGTGGGTGGGCTTTGAATTTCTTCATCATCCGCATCCCAACCTTGTTGACCATAGCCCGGCCAGGGCTCTCCTGATAAAGAGAGAGACTTTGTGAATTCAGAATATCGCCGAAGGGCGAGTGCTGAAAGATGTCCGCGACGGTGAACTCCATGATCGGCTCCCAATTGGGTTCGATCGGTCGGGGCGCAGAAGGCTCGGAGTCCGAAGAGGAGTCCGGCTCCTTGGAGTCACGGGCTTCACAGAGAATAGGGCTGGTGTTCGGCTCGATCGCCGTAGAGATTGTAGCCCCCGAGGCGGTGTCTAACCACCTATCCTCGATTGGTGTGATCGGCTCCGAGCTAGGGGTCGGAGCGGACACAGGTGCGGCCTCCAGGGCACTGTTCGGCGGCAGAGCTAAATCATGCCCATCGTGACAGTGCGGCGCGCTCGGCTGTGGCTCGAATCCGTCGAAGATCGAGTCTCCGCGGATGTCGGCCATGTAGTTCAAACTTCCAAATCTGACCTGATGGCTAGGGGCGTAGCTTTCGATCTGCTCCAGATGGCCAAGCGAATTGGCCCGCAGTGCAAAGCCGTCGAATACGAAGATCTGCCCGGGGAGAAAAGTCTCACCCTGGATCGCATCGCTGTTGATGATTGGAGAAGCCATCGGGCCTAAAAGTGACGACACAGAGGAACTCTCAATGAAAGCACCAATGTCGGTGTCAAAACCGGTGGATCTCGGGTAGGGGGTCCCGAACTGTGCGTCTAGGTCGGATGGTAACAGGAGGCAGGGGACACGATGTTTTACCCAGGTTCGGGCCCTCTTGATGGAGGTAAAACCCTACGTCCTGCTTGATTAATATTGATGATATGGGTAGTACAAGAGTAGATCTACCACGAGATCAGAGAGGCTAAACCCTAGAAGCTAGCCTATGGTACGATTGTTGTTCGTCCTACGGACTAAAACTCTCCAGTTTATATAGACACCAGTGAGGGCTAGGGTTACACAGAGTCGGTTACAATGGTAGGAGATCTACATATCCGTATCGCCAAGCTTGCCTTCCACGCCAAGGAAAGTCCCTTCCGGACACGGGACAAAGTCTTCAATCTTGTATCTTCATAGTCCAGGAGTCTGGTCGAAGGTACAGTCCGGCCATCCGGACACCCCCTAATCCAGGACTCCCTCACCTGGAGTGGGAGATTGATGATCTGAGGGATCAAAATTCCGTCCTCAAGCGCAAATTAAGGGAGAAGCCTAAGCCATCAACTAAGCCAACATCGCCACCACCTCCTTCACCAACCAAGGAGATATAATCACATGGGTATGGGCACTCCCCTTGGCAACTGCCAACCTTGGGGGAGGTGCCCTGTATCGTATCACAATCACAACTCCTATCTTTACCGTTTTTCTTAGTTCGATCCTATTAGTAGTATCTTGATCTAGTAGAATAAAGTTTGTGGCATGATCTAGTTTTGAGTTTGCTTTATGATCTCTCTTTGTAATCGAGTTCGTGAGCTATATATAATAAAGATTAGTGTTGAGTCAAGGGCTTGATTATTTTGCCATGATCTTGGGTGAATAAATGAAAAGTGAAAAAGAATAAAAAGAAACAAAAAGTTCATATTGATCTTATTGAGAGTAATGACTTCACATAGAAAGAGTATGATGATTAAAAGTTCTTGGGAGTTGGCAGACATAGCTTTCGTCATTGTTGCAATTAATAGGAAGTAATAAGGAAAGAGAGGTTTTCACATATAGATATATTATCATTGACATCTTTTATGATTGGGAGCACTCATTAAAATATGACATGCTAAAGAGTTGATGTTGGACAAGGAAGACAACGTAATGAGTTATGTATTTCTTATATCTGAGATAAAGTATGTTGTCATGGATCCTCTAACCTGTTGAGCTTGCCTTTCCCCCTCATGCTAGACAAATTCTCAGCACTAAGTAGAAATACTACTTGTGCTTCCAAAATCCCTAAACCAGTTTTGCCATGAGAGTCCACCATATCTACCTATGGATTGAGTAAGATCCTTCAAGTAAGTTGTCATCGGTGCAAAGCAATAAAATTTGCTCTAAATATGTATGATTGATTGGTGTGGGAGAAATAAGCTTTATACGATCTTGTGATGTGGAAGTAATAAAAGCGAGGGACTGCATAATAAAGGTTCATATCACAAGGGGCAATATAAAGTGACGTTCTTTCGCATTGAGATTTTATGCATCCAACCATAAAAGTGCATGGCAACCTCTACTTCCCTCTGCGAAGGGCCTATCCTTTATTATTAACTTCTACCTTATGCAAGAGTCATGGTGATCTTCACCTTTTCTTTTTCATTTTATCCTTTGGCAAGCTCAGCATGTTGGAAAGAACATGATATATATATATCTAATTGGATGTAGGGGAGCATGAACCATTATTGTTGACATTACCCTTGAGGTAAAAGGTTGTGGGGCAAAACTATAAGCCCCTATCTTTCTCCGTGTCCGATTAAAACTCCGTAACCACAAGTATTGCGTGAGTGTTAGCAATTATGGAGGACTAAATGATAGTTGAGTATGTGGACTTGCTTTTTAGCTATGACATAGACTCTTTCCGATGTTATGATAAGTTGCAATTTCTTCAATGATTGAGATTATAGTTTGTTGGAGCCCAATAAGGTTTATGATTTATACTTTTGCATTGTGAATAGATCATCACTTGAACAGAAGTAATCATATGACAAAATCTATATATGTTGTTGTATGAATCATGATGCCTTCATGTCCGTATTTTATTTTTATCGACGCCTCTACCTCTAAACATGAGGACATATTTATTGTTATCGGCTTTTCGCTTGAGGACAAGCGAGGTCTAAGCTTGGGGGAGTTGATACGTCCATTTTGCATCATGCTTTTATATCGATATTTATTGCATTATGGGCTGTTATTTCACTTTATGTCACAATACTTATGGCTATTCTCTCTTATTTTACAAGGTTTACATAAGGAGGGAGAATGCCGGCAGCTGGAATTCTGGGCTGGAAAAGGAGCAAATATTAGAGACCTATTCTGCGCAACTCCAAAAGTCCTGAAACTCCACGAAACGTCTTAAAATAAATAAAGAAAAATCCTACGAGATGAAGGCCAGGGGGCCCACACCCTGCTCACGAGGGTGGGGGGCGCCCCCCTAGGGCGCGCCCCCTACCTCGTGGGCCCCCTGGTGGCTCTCCGACGTCCATCTTCTCCTATATGAGGTCTTTCGATGAGAAAAAAATAAGAAGGAACTTTTCGGGACGAGACTCCGCCGCCACGAGGCGGAACCTTGGCGGATCCAATCTAGAGCTCCGGCAGAGCTGTTCTGCCGGGGAAACTTCCCTCCGGGAGGGGGAAATCATCACCATCGTCATCACCAACGCTCCTCTCATCGGGAGAGGGCAATCTCCATCAACATCTTCACCAGCACCATCTCATCTCCAAACCCTAGTTCATCTCTTGTATCCAATTCTTGTCTCAAAGTCCGGGATTGGTGCTAGTAGGTTGCTAGTAGTGTTGATTACTCCTTGTAGTTGATGCTAGTTGGTTTAATTGGTGGAAGATCATATGTTCAGATCCTATATGCATATTATTACCCCTCTGATTATGAACATGAATATGCTTTGTGAGTAATTACGTTCGTTCCTGAGGACAAGGGAGAAGTCTTGCTATGAGTAGTCATGTGAATTTGGTATTTGTTTGATATTTTGATAAGATGTATGTTGTCTAGCCTCTAGTGGTGTTATGTGAACGTCTACTACATAACACTTCACCATTATTTGGGCCTAGAGGAAGACATTGGGAAGTAATAAGTAGATGATGGGTTGCTAGAGTGACAGAAGCTTAAACCCTAGTTTATGCGTTGCTTCGTAAGGGGCTGATTTGGATCCATATGTTTCATGCTATGGTTAGGTTTACCTTAATACTTTTGTTGTAGTTGCGGATGCTTGCAATAGAGGTTAATCATAAGTGGGATGCTTGTTCAAGTAAGAAAAGCACCCAAGCACCGGTCCACCCACATATCCCTTTGCTACAAAAGGATTGGGCCATCTTGCTGCACTTTACTTACTTTGTTACTTGTTGCTCGTTACAATCTATCTTATCACAAAACTATCTGTTACCACTTATTTCAGTAATTGCAGAGAATAGCTTGCTGAAAACCGCTTATCTTTTCCTTCTGCTCCTCGTTCGGTTCGACACTCTTACTTATCGAAAGGACTACGATAGATCCCCTATACTTGTGGGTCATCAGGTTGACACTGTGACAAATTGGGAAGCCCCAACAACAGTTGGAGAAATCCGGAGTTTTCTTGGACTCGCAGGATACTACCAGAGGTTCATTGAAAATTTCTCGAAGATTGCAAAGCCTATGACGGAGTTGTTGAAGAAGGATACCAAGTTCATATGGACCGAGGAATGTGAGGCCAGTTTCCAGGAGTTGAAGATACGTTTGGTTACATCACCTGTGTTGATTTTGCCAGATCAGACCAAGGATTATGAGGTGTATTGCGACGCTTCACGTCGAGGACTTGGAGCAGTGCTTATGCAGGAAGGAAGAGTTGTTTCATATGCCTCACGACAACTAAAGCCTCATGAGTTAAATTATGCCACCTATGATTTGGATTTAGCAGCCGTAGTGCATGCGTTGAAGACTTGGAGACATTTTCTCATTGGAAACCATTGTGAGGTGTACACGGATCACAAGAGTTTGAAGTATATTTTCACGCAGAAGGAGTTAAAATCTCAGGCAAAGGAGATGGTTGGAACTCATCAAGGATTATTATATGACATTACATTATCACCCCGGAAAGGCTAACTTAGTAGCCGATGTGCTGAGCCATAAAAGTCATGTGTCAACACCCTAATGACGTGAGATTTACCAATGGAGTTAGCCGAAAATCTTCGTGAGCTATGTTTGGAGATAGTCCCGAGAGGCTATGTAGCAGCATTAGAGATTCAGTCGACTTTGATGGATAAGATCAGAGAAGCTCAAAGGACTGACAAGGAGATTGCTTCTATTAAGGAGAAAATGAGCAAAGGAAAAGCTAAAGGATTTCGTGAGGATGAGCACGATACCTTATAGTTTGAAGACCGTGTTTATGTGCCTAATGATTCAGAGATCAGGAAGTTAATTCTGCAGGAGGCCCATGATTCACCATACTCGATTCACCCAGGAAATACCAAGATGTATTTGGATTTGAAGGATACTTTGTGGTGGACCGGAATGAAGAAGGATATTGCGAAGTATGTAGCAGTTTGTGATGTATGTTAGAGAGTAAAGGCAGAACATCAGAAGCCAGCTGGATTGTTACAGCCTTTGCCAATACCCGAGTGGAAGTGGGATAAGCTAGGCATGGATTTTATTACGGGTTTACCCAGAACTCGTTCAGGCTATGACTCGATTTGGGTTTTAGTCGATCGTTTGACAAAGGTAGCTCATTTCATCCCAGTGAAGACTACCTATACCAGTGCAAAGTTGGCCAAGATATACATGACCAGAATCGTATGTCTGCATGGAGTTCCAAGGAGCATTGTATCGGATAGAGGAACCCAGTTTACCTCAAAGTTTTGGAATCAGTTGCATGAAACTTTGGGTACCAGGCTAGAGTTCAGTACAGCTTTCCATCCGCAGACGGATGGACAGACCGAGAGAGTCAATCAGATTTTGGAGGATATGCTGAGAGCTTGTGTGCTAGATTACGGATCTAGTTGGGACAAGAATTTGCCATATGCAGAGTTCTCTTATAACAACAGTTATCAATCCAGTTTGAAGATGGCCCCTTTCGAAGCCTTGTACGGAAGGAGGTGCGGGACCCCATTGTCGTGGGATGAAGTTGGAGACCGCCAGTTGTTTGGACCGGATCTGATTAAGGAGTCTGAACAGAAAGTGAAATTGATTCGCGATAGGATCAAGGTAGCCCAATCCAGGCAGAAGAGCTATGCAGATTCTAAACGCAAGGAGACCGTTTACGAAGTCAAAGACCGAGTTTATCTTCGAGTATCTCCACTTCGAGGAGTTAAGCGCTTCGGAGTTAAGGGAAAGTTAGCACCACGTTTTGTAGGACCATACAAAGTTTAGGAGCGTATGGGGGAAGTAGCCTACAAGTTGGAGTTGCCCGAAGGATTGTCAGGAGTTCACGACGTGTTCCACGTTTCCCATATGAAGAAGTGCCACGCAGAGATGGCTGATATACCACTGAGAGACACAGTGCCGCTGGAAGCGATTCAGTTGCACAGTAATTTGACCTATGAGGAGAAACCAGTCAAGATACTTGAGTATGCCAGCCGAGTCACCCACAGCAAGGTTATAAAGTTTTGCAAAGTTTAGTGGAGCCACCACACGGAGGATGAAGCCACCTGGGAGTGAGAGGAAGAATTGCTAAAGGACCACCCTCACCTATTTTCTAGCAAACCCGAATCTCGAGGGCGAGATTCATCTTAAGGGGGGTAGGTTTGTAACATTCCAAATTTTCAATTTGGAATGTTATACACTAGATCATCATTGCATATCATATTTTATTGCATTTTGGCTAATCCTAGAAATTCTAAGCAACTCAAGGACCCTCGGAGAGAGTTGGGGCTTTTGTTATTTTCATATTTGAGTTTTCTCCAATTTTGAAAATAGGATCATTTGATTTTATTTATTTTATCTTCAATTATTTGTATTACAAAAATATGAGAGAGGGAATAAAATGACTTTCCCAAAATAAAGAAATATTGAGGATTTAATAAGAAAATCAAATAAGATTTTATTTTGGTTTTATTTGCTATTTTATTTGAATTTAGATAAAATGTGCGTTTTTCAAAATTGCATTTAGGCCCCAAATAAATGTTCATCTTGTGCGGCTTGATTTTAGAAGCCGGGGAAAATTTATTTCGGGATTTTTGGAGTCCGTTTAGTATTCCTTTTGTTTTTTTCTAAGCATAACTTAAAAAAACAACGCAACCGACCTAACGGGCCGTGTCCGACCCGGACACTTGGCCGGCCGGCTTTATAAGCCGGGGAGTCCCAGTCGGACCCCCCAAACCCTAGCCGCCTTAGCCGTCGCCGCCGTCGCAAAGCGCCACCGCCACCGCCGCCCCTCGCCGCGCCGCCGCCGTGCCTCGCCGCCCGCGCCGCCGCCCCGCCCCTACCCCGCCGGACCGCCGCCCCGCCGCTCGCCGAAGGTAGACCTCGCCGCCGCCGGTTTTTCTCGAAAAACCGATCGGTTTTCCGTCGGTTTTGTTTGGTCTTTTTGGTTTCGTTTTTTTATTAGATCGGTTTTCCGGATTATTTATTTAGCGAGCGTTCGCTCGTCCTTTAGTTTTAACGAACGCGTTCATCATTTAGATCCAGTTAACGAACGTCCATTCGTTAATCTGTTCGTCATTTTCTTTTTCTCGGATTAAATCTGCGATTTTTCTGATCGCGATTCCTGATTCGTTTTTCGTTCTAGTATAACTTTTCACTCGTTTATCGGAATCAGGCGATTCAAGCGCCTGGAGTTTCGTCTCGAAACCCTCTTTTCTTTTAACCAAGTCAAACAAGTTTTTGCATCTGTAAAAATTGCCCTATATCAACAATAGTAAACGAAGCCTGTTTCTTTTGCCGTTTGTCTTTCGTTGCTTCGTTCGATTTGATACTTTTTGCCAACCGGAGTTCTTAAGTTGAACTTTTTGGTTAGATTCTTATTTGAGTTTTACCTGTGCATTAGTTGAGTACTTATTGTATGCTTGTTTGTTTGCTATAGAGTACCCGGAGTGCGCCGCTTGCTACTTCGAATCGCTAGGCTTTGCGGATCATCAGCAAGGCAAGTAACACTTTGATCATACCTCCTACTACCCAGTTTTATTGCATTAGATAAATCCTCACACATTGCATGATTAGGATCTAATTAAATTGTGGGTTTGGGAAGTAGTTGAGGTAGTACCTATTACCTGTTTATTATCAAACCTTTGGGAGTTACTTCTACGTTGCTTATTATGCTATGCTATGCTAGTAGACGTGGATTGGGTGAGTGTATCCATGACAGATGTGAGATTGTTAAATTAATGGTTTATCTAAGGTGGCAACTTAAATAAACATCTGGGTGGATTGAGGCACCTGGGTATTCCAACGATTGCCTGTTTTCTTTTGGACCGCCACCCAGGCTCAAAGGGATCATGAGATTATTCATGCTAGAAACTTCCGTGTGCAGCCACAAGCTACCATGGGCTCTAGCATAGTTGATTAAGTCGTGCGAACTCTTACAGTGGTAGACTAGCAGATGTAGGGGAAAGTAGGTGTAACGGTCTACCCGATCGTAAGGTGCTAGCGCTTCTGAAAGACTATGTCTCGGTCATCCGTTTCTCAAACACCATGTAGTGCGAGAAATCAAACGAAGGCGATCGAGGCTTGTGGGGAAAAGTGTGCAAACCTCTGCAGAGTGTATAAACTAATCATGGTTAGTCGTGTCCCCAGTTATGGACAACTTGAGTATCTAGTACCTGGATTATCATGTGAATCTCATCATGTTACTCTAAAATTAATTTTGTTGGGTTTTGTTTAATGATGATGCTTAAATGGGATTGAGAATGCTGTCAACCATTCTCAATGTTTAACAACTACCATGATAGTTAAATAAAATTTATTCCTTTGCAGTAGGGAATATTGGCTTTACGCAAAATTGTAACCATAGAGCTTTCCACCATCCAAATATGCATGTAGTATAGCCTTATCTTTTCATTGCTCTCTATGTGTTACATTGCCAGCATATTCCATGTGCTGACCCGTTTCGGGCTGCAATGTTCATGTTGCAGACTTTTCAAACGACGATTAAGGTGCCTTTAGGTTGTGGTTCTATACTCAGTGATGCCGTTGGAGTTGATGGACTCACTTGTCTTCCAAGCCTTCCGCTGTTATCATTATTAGATGGCCTTAAGCCATATTTATTGTAATAAGCTCTCTTTTGAGACACTCAGTGTAATAAGTGTGTGATTGCTACTCTGTTATAAATCCTTCAAGTACTGTGTGGTGTCAGCATTACTGATCCAAGGATGACACCTGAGCACAGAGATTGGACCGTTTGAGGTCCGGTCGCTACAGATGTTTAATGGGCTTATTTATACACTTTTATATTATTTTTGGGACTAACCTATTAACCGGAGGCCCAGCCCAAATTGCTGTTTTTCGCCTATTTCAGTGTTTCACAGAAAAAGAATATCAAACGGAGTCCAAACGGAATGAAACATTCGGGAGCGTGATTTTTGGAATAAACGTGATCCCGAGGACTTGGAGTGGACGTCAAGAAATCAACGAGGAGGCCACGAGGCAGGGGGCGCGCCTACCCCCCGGGCGCACCCTCCACCCTTGTGGGCCCCTCGTGGCTCCACCGACCTACTTCTTCCTCCTATATATACCTATGTACCCTGAAAACATCGGGGAGCACCACGAAACCCTATTTCCACCGCCGCAACCTTCTGTACCCAAGGGATCCCATCTTTGGGCCTTTTCCAGAGCTCTGCCAGAGGGGGCATTGATCACGGAGGGCCTCTACATCAACTCCATGGCCCCTCCGATGATGTGTGAGTAGTTTACCTCAGACCTTCGGGTCCATAGTTATTAGCTGGATGGCTTCTTCTCTCTCTTTAGATCTCAATACAAAGTTCTCCTCGATCTTCTTGGAGATCTATTCGATGTAATCTTCTTTTGCGGTGTGTTTGTCGAGATCCGATGAATTGTGGGTTTATGATCAAGATTATCTATGAACAATATTTGAATCTTCTCTGAATTCTTTTATTTATGATTGGTTATCTTTGCAAGTCTCTTCGAATTTTCAGTTTGGTTTGGCTTACTAGTTTGATCTTTTTTGCAATGGGAGAAGTGCTTAGCTTTGGGTTCAATCTTGCGATGCTCAATCCCAGTGACAGAAAGGGAAACGACATGTATTGTATTGTTGCCATCGAGGATAAAAAGATGGGGTTTATATCATATTGCATGAGTTTATCCCTCTACATCATGTCATCTTGCTTAAAGCATTACTCCGTTCTTATGAACTTAATACTCTAGATGCATGCTGGATAGCGGTCGATGTGTGGAGTAATAGTAGTAGATGCAGGCAGGAGTCGGTCTACTTGTCACGAACATGATGCCTATATACATGATCATGCCTAGATATTCTCATAATTATTTGCTTTTCTATCAATTGCTCGACAGTAATTTTTTTACCCATCGTAATACTTATGCTATGTTGAGAAAAGACACTAGTGAAACCTATGGCCCCCGGGTCTATCTTCCATCATATTAATCTCCCCGTTAACTAGCTATTTCTGGCACCGTTTATTTTGCTTTCTTTACTTTCAATCTATATCATAAAAATACCAAAAAATATTTATCTTATTATTATTATCTCTATTAGATCTCACTCTTGCAAGTGGCCATGAAGGGATTGACAACCCCTTTATCATGTTGGTTGTGAGGTTCTTATTTGTTTGTGTAGGTACGAGGTGACTCGCGCGTGGTCTCCTACTGGATTTATACCTTGGTTCTCAAAAACTGAGGGAAATACTTACGCTGCTTTGCTGCATCACCCTTTCCTCTTCATGGGAAAACCAACGCATGCTCAAGAGGTAGCAAGAAGGATTCCTGGCGCCGTTGCCGGGGAGACCTACGCACAAGTCAAGACATACCAAGTACCTATCACAAACTCTCATCCCTCGCATTACATTATTTGCCATTTGCCTCTCGTTTTCCTCTCCCCCACTTCACCCTTGCCGTTTTATTCACCCTCTTTTCCGTTCGCCCTTTTCCCGTATGTCTTTTTGTTTGTGTTTCCATGTGCCTTCTATTTGCTTGCATCTTTGCTTGATAAAAATCTATTAATATGGATCCACTTAAAGTGTTCTACTTGGATCATCTTCGATCCTTATGCACTCGTGCCGAATCCCCAACTACCCTAGTTGATGGCAAATCTTTAGATGAGCATGCTCATTTTGTGCGTCACCGTTTGTCTGAAAAGGGGAGACTCTTATGGGATCAAATAAACAGATTATTATGTTATGCATGGAATCTTTATGAATTTTGTGATTTTACTTGTTGCTCTAAGAACCCTAAAAACACCTCCCCTACCTATGTGAGTTTAATGATAATGAAATATTATCTTCTTATGCAAAGGGTGCTTATAGTTACTATGATATCGAACAAATTGAAGAATTTGTTGCTCTTAAGGGTGCTTATGAAGTTGCTTCTTTGATTGAAAAGTATGATATTACTCTCTATGAATCTGAAAATTTTGACATACTTACATATTGCTATGAAAACTATGCTCATAATGTCTATGTGAAAGAATTTATTGAAAGAATGACCGCTGCTTTGGAAGAAAATAATGATATGCATGAATCTATAGATAATTATGATTCCAATGATTTGGTTGAAATATCCCTTGATGAACATGATGCTTGCTATTCTTATGGCCATGATGCCAATATTTGTGAAGATGAATTTGCTATAGTTCCTTATGTTAAACATGAGATCGTTGCTATTGCACTCATACTTGATGGTTCCTTCGATGAAAAGCATGATTGCAATGATGTTATTATAAATTCTATTAATGTCAATTGTGCTAATAATATGCAAAACCCTAAGCTTGGGGATGCTAGTTTTGCTATAACTACTATTTGTTGCAATGATCATGATTGGGGTGGTTCTTCTTTTGATATTGAAAAATTATTTAAGCCCCATGATGAATATGAGATTGATAATAGTGTTTGCAATATTATTGAAAGTGGGTATGGAGAATGTTCAATCTGATGGAATTTTTGATAAAAGTGGGTTTGGAGAGGTCATGACTTTAGTTCATGTTAATCCGACTGTTTCGGAAGAGTGTCAACTTTGCATGCATGTGGATCGTGTTGAAAATATTTTATGTGATAGCTATTTTGTTGAATTTGCTTATGATCACACATGTAATTATTATGAGATAGGAAAATATGATTGTATAAATTTTCATGTTACTAAATTACCTCTCGTTATGTTGAGATTGCTATTGTTTCTTTCCGCTTCCTTGCATATGCTAGTTTTTGCTTGCTATGATAATTTGTTTGCCTATAAGATGCCTATTCATAGGAAGTATGTTAGACTTATATGCGTTTGTCACGTTTTTCATGATGCTCACTTTGTGCTTCAATTCTTGTCTTTCATGTGAGCATCATTGAAATTATCAATGCCTAGCTAGGGGCGTTAAACGATAACGCTTGTTGGGAGGCAACCCAATTTCATTTTTATTCCTTGCTTTTTGTTCCTGTTTAGTAATAAATAATTTATCTATCCTCTATTTTGGTTGTGTTTTTTTGTGTTTAATTAGTGTTTGTGCCAAGTAAAACCGTTGGGAAGACTTGGGGAAAGTCTTTTTGATCTTGCTGTAAAAAACAGAAACTTTAGCGCTCACGAGAATTGCTGCCATTTTTATGGGAGAGTGCTATTTAGTTAATTATTTTTGAAGATGATTAATGGATAAATTTTGCACGTCCAGCAATTTATTTTAGAATTTTTGGGGTTCCAGAAGTTTGTGTTAGTTACAGATTACTACAGACTGTTCTATTTTTGACAGATTCTGTTTTTCGTGTGTTGTTTGCTTATTTTGATGAATCTATGGCTAGTATTGGAGTTATAAACCATAAGCAAGTTGGAATAAAGTAGTTTTAACACCAATATAAATAAAGAATGATTTCATTACAGTACCTTGAAGTGGTGTTTTGTTTTCTTTCGCTAACGGAGGTCACGAGATTTTCTGTTAAGTTTTGTGTTGTGAAGTTTTCAAGTTTTGGGTAAAGATTTGATGGATTATGGAACAACGAGTGGCAAGAGCCTAAGCTTGGGGATGCCCAAGGCACCCCAAGGTAAAATCCAAGGACACCAAAAAGCCTACACTTGGGGATGCCCCGGAAGGCATCCCCTCTTTTGTCTTCGTCTATCGGTAACTTTACTTGGAGCTATATTTTTATTCACCACATGATATGTGTTTTGCTTGGAGCGTCTTGTATGATTTGAGTCTTTGCTTTTTAGTTTACCACAATCATCCTTGCTGTACACACCTTTTGAGAGAGACACACATCAATCGGAATTTATTAGAATACTATATGTGCTTCACTTATATCTTTTGAGTTATATAGTTTTTGCTCTAGTGCTTCACTTATATCTTTTAGAGCACGGTGGTGGTTTCATGCTTCACTTATATTATTTTGAGAGTCCTTTAGAACAACATGGCAATCTGCTTTTAGGCATAATGAAAACTTTCATATAAGTGCATTGAATACTAAGAGAAGTTTGATACTTGATGATTGTTTTGAGATATGGAGATAGTGATATTAAAGTTGTGCTAGTTGAGTAGTTGTGAATTTGAGAAATACTTGTGTTGAAGTTTGCAAGTCCCGTAGCATGCACGTATGGTAAACGTTGTGTAACAAATTTGAAACATGAGGTGTTATTTGATTGTCTTCCTTATGTGTGGCGGTCGGGGACGAGCGATGGTCTTTTCCTACCAATCTATCCCCCTAGGAGCATGCACGTAATACTTGGTTTTTGATGACTTGTAGATTTTTGCAATAAGTATGTGAGTTATTTATGACTAATGTTGAGTCCATGGATTATACGCACTCTCACCCTTCCATCATTGCTAGCCTCTTCGGTATCGTGCATTGCCCTTTCTCACCTTGAGACTCGGTGCAAACTTCGTCAGTGCATCCAAACCCCGTGATATGATACACTCTATCACACATAAAAATCCTTATATATTCCTCAAAACACCCACCATACGTACCTATTATGGCATTTCCATAGCCATTCCGAGATATATTGCCATGCAACTTTCCACCGTTCCGTTTATTATGACACGCATCATCATTGTCATATTGCCTTGCTTGATCATGTAGTTGACATCGTATGGCAAAGCTACCGTTCATAATTCTTTCATACATGTCACTCATGAGTCAATGCACATCCCGGTACACCGCCGGAGGCATTCATATAGAGTCATATCTTGTTCTAGTATCGACTTGTAATCATTGAGTTGTAAATATATAGAAGTGTGATGATCATCATTAATAGAGCATTGTCCCCAAAAAAAGGGGAGAAAGGCCAAAAAAATAAGGCCCAAATAAATAAATAAAAATAAAAAGGGGCAATGCTACTATCCTTTTTCCACACTTATGCTTCAAAGTATCACCATGATCTTTATGATAGAGAGCCTCTTGTTTTGTCATTTTCATATACTAGTGGGAATTTTTCATTATAGAACTTGGCTTGTATATTCCAACAATGGGCCTCCTCAAGTGCCCTAGGTCTTGTGAGCAAGCAAGTTGGATGCACACCCATTAGTTTCTTTTGTTGAGCTTTCATACATTTATAGCTCTAGTGCATCCGTTGCATGGCAATCCCTACTACTTGCATTGGCATCAATTGATGGGAATCTCCCTAGCCCATTGATTAGTCGTGTCAATGTGAGACTTTCTCCTTTTTTGTCTTCTCCACATAACCCCTTCATTATATTATATTCCACCCATAGTGCTATATCCATGGCCCACGCTCATGTATTGCGTGAAAGTTGAAAAAAGTTTGAGATTACTAAAGTATGAAACAATTGCTTGGCTTGTCATCGGGGTTGTGCATGATGAGAGCATTCTTGTGTGACGAAAATGGAGCATGACCAAACTATATGATTTTGTAGGGATGAACTTTCTTTGGCCATGCTATTTTGAGAAGACATGATTGCTTAGTTAGTATGCTTCAAGTATTATTATTTTTATGTCAATATTAAACTTTTATCTTGAATCTTTCGGATCTGAACATTCATGCCACAATAAAGAAAATTACACTAAGAAATATGTTAGGAAGCATTCCACATCAAATTTTTTTTTATCATTTACCTTCTCGAGGACGAGCAGGAATTAAGCTTGGGGATGCTTGATACGTCTCCAACGTATCTATAATTTTTGATTGTTCCATGATATTATATATTCTGTTTTGGATGTTTAATGGACTTATTTACACACTTCTATCTTATTTTTGGGACTAACCTATTATCCGGAGGCCCAGCCCAAATTGTTGTTTTTTTGCCTACTTCAGTGTTTCGCAGAAAAAGAATATCAAACGGAGTCCAGACGGAATGGAACCTTTGGGAGCGTGATTTTTGGAACAAACGTGATCCAAAGGACTTGGAGTGGACGTCAAGCAATCAACAAGGAGGCCACGAGGCAGGGGCGCACCTACCCCCACGGGCGTGCCCTCCACCCTCGTGGGCCCATCGAGGCTCCACCGACCTACTTCTTCCTCCTATATATACCTACGTACCCTGAAAACATCGGGGAGCACCACGAAACCCTATTTCCACCGCCGCAACCTTCTGTACCCAAGAGATCCCATCTTGGGGCCTTTTCCGGAGCTCCGCCGGAGGGGGCATTGATCACGGAGGGCCTCTACATCAACTCCATGGCCCCTTCGATGATGTGTGAGTAGTTTACCTCAAACCTTCGGGTCCATAGTTATTAGCTGGATGGCTTCTTCTCTCTCTTTGGATCTCAATACAAGGTTGTACTCGATCTTCTTGGAGATCTATTCGACGTAATCTTCTTTTGCGGTGTGTTTGTCGAGATCCGATGAATTGTGGGTTTATGATCAAGATTATCTATGAATAATATTTGAATCTTCTCTGAATTCTTTTATGTATGATTGGTTATCTTTGCAAGACTCTTCGAATTTTCAGTTTGGTTTGGCCTACTAGATTGATCTCTCTTGCAATGGGAGAAGTGCTTAGCTTTGGGTTCAATCTTGCGGTGTGCTCGATCCCAGTGACAGAAAGGGAAACGACACGTATTGTATTGTTTCCATCAAGGATAAAAGATGGGGTTTATATCATATTGCATGAGTTTATCCCTCTACATCATGTCATCTTGCTTAAAGCGTTACTCCGTTCTTATGAACTTAATACTCTAGATGCATGCTGGATAGCGATCGATGTGTGGAGTAATAGTAGTAGATGCAGGCAGGAGTCGGTCTACTTATCACGGACGTGATGCCTATGTAAATGATCATGCCTAGATATTCTCATAATTATTCACTTTTCTATCAATTGCTCGACAGTAATTTTTTTACCCACCGTAATACTTATGCTATCTTGAGAGAAGCCACTAGTGAAACCTATGGCCCCGGGTCTATCTTCCATCATATTAATCTCCCGTTAACTAGCTATTTCTTGCACCATTTATTTTGCTATCTTTACTTTCAATCTAAATCATAAAAATACCAAAAATATTTATCTTATTATTATTATCTCTATCAGATCTCACTCTTGCAAGTGGTCGTGAAGGGATTGACAACCCCTTTATCGCGTTGATTGCGAGGTTCTTATTTGTTTGTGTAGGTGCTAGGTGACTCGCGCGTGGTCTCCTACTGGATTGATACCTTGGTTCTCAAAAACTACGGGAAATACTTAAGCTGCTTTACTACATCACCCTTTCCTCTTCAAGGGAAAACCAACGCATGCTCAAAGAGGTAGCAGAGTTCGAGGGACATCATCGAGATGAACGTGTGCTGAAGTCGGAGGTGTCGTACATTCGGTACTTGATCGGTTGGATCATGAAGACGTTCGACTACATCAACTGCGTTAACCTAATGCTTTCGCTTTCGGTCTACGAGGGTACGTGGACACACTCTCCCCCTCTCATTCTTATGCATCTCTTAGATAGATCTTGCATGATCGTAGGAGTTTTTTTGAAATTGCATGCTACATACCCCAACATTTAGTATGCTAAAAGTTATTTTTGTTAAGAGGTTCTACCTCTACATTTCAACCATGGAATTCAGAGAAGCATGTTTACTGCTTTGCAGCACAGTAGTTTCATATCAAATTGCTTTGTTTTGCTTGGTTTATTCACTAATTTTAAATGTGTAGGTTGGTTGAAATGTGTCTATTATCATTTTGCGAATGTTACACTTCATTACCATATGGTAAAATCTACCGCATAGTAGTGGTTTCCAGTTCTAAGATGCTATGATTTTTTAATTGACAATCTGATTTTTTCACTGGGAAAATATTCAACTCTCATATGTCTTATTTGCGACGGAAGACCGGAATTGTTTGTTCACTGCGTGAGAATTAAATATAATAATATTTGGTCAAGCTTGAGGTAGTGATGAACACTTCACAAAATATTGCCTGCTCGGGCAAGATTCTTATGGAGAAGTACAACTTCGTCGATCTCTCCACTGATGTTTCTTCAGTCTGATCACAACTGGGGAAGTGATTCATGAAATCTTCATTGATATTCTTTGGTCTGTTCACAATTGGGGCAAGTGATGCCTACAATTTACCATGACTTTGTTATAGTTATGCCCATGACCATGAGTTCATTATATAACTTGAAGGGTCTCTCGCCTTTTCTGATGCCAGATGTATGTAGGGAAGCTAAGCAATGGTGCCCCCAATAACAAGTATAAGCCTAAAGATTAAGATGAAGTCGAGCTCCCAAAGCTTCAACCGCCACATCAAAATAATATCTAGGCTCAGGCACTGGCACTTGGTCAGCGTTCTAGGGTACTGCTTGAATATGATCTCAGGATTCCACCGTAACCCAAATCTACCTCATCTTCGAGTACATGCAAAATGAGAACTTGAGGAGCAGAATTTCGTGTAAGTTGTCGGTTCTTAACCCGTCCATTCTTTCGCTTGCTCTGGCATTCCAATGGTTGAATGTTATGTTTCTTGTTTGAACTATTCTTTACCATAAGGAACCAAAGGACAAAAGTTTCCCTAGGGGAAGAGACTATCGGTCGTCGTCGGTGTCGCCAAGGGCATCCAGTTCTTGCATGGAGGGATCATACATGATATTCAGGAATAATATGAGGATCAGCAACATTATTTTAGAGGAGAACCATGTTTCCAGAATTGTAGGTACAATATTCCAATCCTATGAGAGGCTACCAAACCTAAGATAGACCAGTGAAAAACTAATTTATGATTTGAAGTGTCCCGTTAGTTTGTGGAGTTTTTATGCCTTTTTGTTGACCAACAATGTATGTTGTTTGACAATTTGACCAGGGAGGGGCTGGAAGGAGGCACCAAAATTATAGGTACCTACAAGGTTCAAGATTCTAATACTTATAATATATAGTAGGTACCTACAACTACTATTTCTTCATCTTTCTTTCCTTGTTAAGGGTCTCACGGAAAGTGGAGAGAGAAGCATGATGCTAATTAATTTCAAAATTGATTTTGAGTTTGAACTAACAAGTTTTACCAAAGAAGACATCAAAGAAAATATATTTAAGGAGATACTGGAGTATGGCCCTCAAGTTCTCAAGGATTGTACAAACGAATCTCAAAAAAACTAACTGTACATGTCCTAGATTTCTACCTTGACTTATCTTGTAACTTTTCTGTATCCTATTTCGCATATGTAGCAATATTCATCACTTATGCCCTTGAATCTTATTTTTTTTATGTTATGTACCACTACTGACAATTTGTTGAGGCGAGTCAAGAGAAAGCATGTTCTTCTCCCAAGGTAATTTACACTATCATAGTTCTTTTGATTGTGATTCGTTATATATACACATCAGGTCATCAATGATTTGTACAGTCATACTTACCTTGTGAAAAATGATTAGAAGTCTCAAAATACATATTTGACAAGCTAAGTATGGTTAGAATTTCGGGCCAACTTGCCAATGCATTTGTACGATCATACTTAACATGTTAAAATGATTAGAAGTAACAATGCATTGGTTAATAGGCAATGATTTTCACACAACTAAGGAATCAAGTAATGAACTATTATAATATGATTAGTATTCGAGGCCAACTTGCCAAAAATAAGACTATCACAATGATAATCATCAATTTTCAAAAGTTTTGAATCATCGCAATGCCATATTCTACACGAGTGAATAGCCTTTTGAAGTATCATAAGCCTATTTTGTAGTTTGATGTCTACTATGCAACTTTATTCTTCTAGACACGTGTTGGGCCTCCAAGCGTAGAGTTTTGTAGGACAATAGCAATTTTCCTTCAAATGGATGACCTAAGGTTTATCAATCCGTGAGAGGTGTAGGATGAAGATGGTCTCTCTCAAACGACCCTGCAACCAAATACAAGAAATCTCTTGTGTCCCCAACACACCCAATACAATGGCAAATTATATAGGTGCACTAGTTTGACGAAGAGATGGTGATAAAAGTGTAATATGGATGGTAGAAATATATTTTTATAATATGAATAAATAAAAACAGCAAGGTAGCAAATAGTAAACGGGCACAAAAATGGTGTTTCAATGCTTAAAAACAAGGCCTAGGGTCCGTACTTTCGCTAGTGCAATCTCTCAACAGTGCTAACATCGTTGGATCATATGATTATCCCTCAAACTACATCAAAGAATCACTCCCGAGTTCCTATTAGCGGAGAACAAAAGGTAGGAATTGTTTGTAGGGTGTGAAGCCACCTCAAAGCTATTCTTTCCGATCGATCTACTCAAAAGTTCGTACTAAAATAACACAAAGCTATTGTTTCCGTTTGATCTATCCTAGAGTTCATACTAGAATAACACCAAAGCATATTCATATTCATAATACTCAATCTACACAAAGAACTATAAAGAGACCCTGAAGTTTCCGTCGGAGAAAAACGTGCATCAACCCCTATGCATAGATTACCCCAATATTACCGCGGGAATCCGCGAGTTCAATGCCATAACATATATCAAGTGAATCAATAAGATACCCCAATGTCACCTCAAATATTCATACCGCAAGACATATATCATGTGTTCTCAAATCTGAATATTCAATCCGACATGACAAAACTTGTAACATCCCAAATTTTCAATTTGGAATGTTATACATTAGATCATCATCGCCTATCATATTTTATTGCATTTTGGATTGATCCTAGAAAATTCTACGCAACTCAAGGACCCACGAAGAGAGTTGGGGATTTCATAATTTTCATATTTGAGTTTTCTCAAATTTTGAAAAAGGATCGTTTGATTTTAATTATTTTCTCTTCGAATATTTCTTTTATGAAAATAAAAGAGAGGGGATAAAATGACTTCCTCAAAATAAAGAAATATTGGAGATTTAATATTAAAATCAAATAAGGATTTTATCCGGAGTTTTATCGCTATTTTGTTGAATTAGGAAAAATATGTGTTTTCCAAAATTGCATTATAGGCCTAAATAAATGTTCAACTTGTTTGCTATTTTTTTAGAGGACAGGGAAAATTTATTTCAAGATTTTTGGAGTCCGCTTAGTATTTCTTATTCTTGTTTTTCTGCGCGGATCTTTTTAAAAAGTCAACCAACTTAGTCGGACCGTACCCGACTAGAACTTTCGCGGCCCAGGCTTTATAAGCCGCCCCACTGATCCCGCAGCCCACCCCAACCCACCCGCCGCCGCCATCGAACCCTAACCCTAACCCGCGCCACGCTGCGACCCCGCGTCGCCGATGCCGCCAGACGCTGGCGCCGCCACACGCCGCTGCCGCCCTCGCCGCCGCCGGAGTTGACCGCCGCCGCCGCCGCCGCCGCAATACGAACCGAGGTAGCTGCCGATTTTCGTCAGAAAACCGTTCGGTTTTTTTAGAAACCCCGGTTATATTTTTAGATCGGTTTTGTTTTCTTTTCCGATTTAGTTATTTAGCGAACGCCCGTTCGTACATTCATTTTAACGAACGGTTTTCACTCGTTAACCGCAGACAGCGAAGGTTCGTTCGTTAGCCTGTTCGTCAGTTTTTCTTTTTCCAGGGTTTTTCCGCGATTATTTCGATCATGATTTCTGACCCGATTTTCGTTTTAGTTTATCTTTTCGCTTGTTTATCGGAATCAGGCGATTCAAGCGCCTAGATCTTCGTCTTGAAGCCCTCTTTCTGTTTAACCAACTTGAACAAGATTTTGCTACTGTAAAATTTTACTTAAGTAGAGATTAGTAAATGGATCTTGTTTCTTTCGTAGTTTGAGTTTCCTTGCTTCGTTTGATTTGATTCTTTTGCAAACCGGAGCTCTTAAGTTGAACTTTCTGGTTAGATTTCTTATTTGAGTTTTACCCATGCTTCTATTTGAGTGCTTATTGTTTGTTTGTTTGATTGCGATAGAGTACCCGGAGTGCGAAGCATGCTACTACGAGTCTCTAGGTTTCACGGATCATCAGAAAGGCAAGTAACACTTTGATCATACCTTTTTACTACCCAGTTTTATTGCATTAGATCAATCCTCAAACAATTGCATGGTTAGGATTTGATTAACTTGTGGGTTTTCGGAAGTAGATGAGGTAGTACCTATTCACCTGCTTATTATCAAACCTATGGAGTTACTTCTACGTTGCTTATATTGCTATGCTATGCTACTAGACGTGGATTGGGTTTGAGTGTATCCATGACAGATGTGAGATTATTATTAAATGGTTAACTTAAGGTGGCTACTTTAATACACATCTGGGTGGAATGGTAGGGGCACCCTGGAGCACCCAGTGGTTTTCCTAGGCACCTGGAGAACCCAGTGCTTGCCCAAGGGGATCCTGGAGGACCCGTGTGATCACCCTATGGAATGCCACCCAGGCTCAAAGGGATCATAAGATTATTCATGCTAGAAACTTCCGTGTGCAGCCACAAGCCATTATGGGCTCTGGCATAGTTAAGTTGTGTGAAGCTCTCGAAGAGGTAGACTAGCAGATGTAGTGGGTTCTAGGTGGTATGGTCCATCCAGAGTAGAGAGTTAATGCTTCAAAAAGACTGTGTCTCGAATCTCCGACCATGGATGTGTTCGAGTCTTGTGGGGAGAAGTGCGCAATCCTCTGCAGAGTGTATAAACTAATCATGGTTAGCCGTGTCCCCGGTTATGGACGTTTTGAGTATCTAGTTCTTGGATTATTATGTTGATCTCATCACCCTTATTATAACTTGATTGGGTTTAATGATGGTGTTTAATTGGGATTGAGTTGGAGGAACCTACTCAATGTTTAACAACCACCATGATAGTTAAATAAAATTTATTCCTTTGTTCTAGGGAAAAATTGGCTTTATGCAAAACTGTAACCGTAGAGCTTACCACCAGCCAAATATGCATGTAGTGATAGCAACTATTCTGTTCATTACTCTCTTGTGTTACATTGCCAGCATATTCCATGTGCTGACCCGTTTTCGGGCTGCAACGTTCATGTTGCATACTTTTAAGACGACGAGTAAGGAGCCATAGGTCGTTGTCTTTCACTCAGTGATACCGTTGGAGTTGATGGACTCACTTTATCTTCCAAGCCTTCCGCTGTTATTGTTTTAGATGGCCTTAATCCATATTTATTGTAATAAGTTCTCTTTTGAGACATTCGATGTAATAAGTGTGTGATAGCTACTCTGTTATAAATCCTCAAGTATTGTGTGTGTCAGCATTACCGATCCAGGGATGGCACTGATGCACAGAGATCAGACTGTTTGAGGTCTGGTCGCTACAAGATGGTATCAGAGCACATGCTGATTGTAGGACACGACCACTAAGCTAGAACCCTAGATCACTACTCTCTTCTCATTTCTGACTCCTCTCCCTTTTTCTATTCTTTAGGATGGCAGATACAAGGAACAAGTTCACTCAACCGGATGAAGATACACCTTTTGGACGGCACTTGAAGGAAGTTACTAGATACCTGAACATCGGAATACCAAGCTTCACCCGGACCTACAACGCCACTTTACCAGAAGAGGAGCATTGGATGATTCGAGTTCAAGTTCCAGGAAGGACATTCATGCCAGTCACGGAGCCCATAGAGTTTTCCTTTGATTCACCAACCTGGAGTCTAGGAAAGAGCATGGCAGCCCACATCACGATGGGACTGATACATCTCCGTCGTATCTACTTTTCCAAACACTTTTGCCCTTGTTTTGGACTCTAACTTGCATGATTTGAATGGAACTAACCCAGACTGACGCTGTTTTCAGCAGAATTACCATGGTGTTATTTATGTGCAGAAACAAAAGTTCTCGGGATGACCTGAAACTTCACGGGACAACTTTTCGGAAAATTTAAAAAATCCTTGCAAAAGATGAAGGCCATGGGTCCCACCACCTGTCCACGAGGGTGGGGGCGCGCCCCCTAGAGCTGCTCTGACTCCAACTCCAACTCTATATATTGTGTTTCGGGGAGAAAAATCAGAGAGAAGAATCCATCGCGTTTTACGATACGGAGCCGCCGCCAAGCCCTAAAACCTCTCGGGAGGGCTGATATGGAGTCCGTTCGGGGCTCCGAAGAGGGGAATCCGTCGCCATTGTCATTATCAACCATCCTTCATCACCAATTTCATGATGCTCACCGCCGTGCGTGAGTAATTGCATCGTAGGCTTGCTGGACGATGATGGGTTGGATGGGATCTATCATGTAATCAAGTTAGTTTTGTTAGGGTTTGATCCCTAGTGTCCACTATGTTCTGAGATTGATGTTGCTATGACTTTGCTATGCTTAATGCTTGTCACTAGGGCCCGAGTGCCATGATTTCAGATCTGAACCTATTATGTTTTCATCAATATATGAGAGTTCTAGATCCTATCTTGCAAGTCTATAGTCACCTATTATGTGTTATGATCCGTTAACCCTGAAGTGAAAATAATCGGGATACTTACCGGTGATGACCGTAGTTTGAGGAGTTCATGTATTCACTATGTGTTAATGCTTTTTTCTGGTACTCTATTAAAAGGAGGCCTTGATATCTCTTAGTTTCCGTAAGGACCCCGCTGCCACGGGAGGGTAGGACAAAAGATGTCATGCAAGTTCTTTTCCATAAGCACGTATGACTATATTCGGAATACATGCCTACATTACATTGATGAACTGGAGCTAGTTCTGTGTCACCCTAGGTTATGACTGTTACATGATGAACCGCATCCGGCATAATTCTCCATCACCGATCCATTGCCTACGAGCTTTCCATATATTGTTCCTCTCTTATTTACTTTTCCGTTGCTATTGCTATCATCACTACAAAATACCAAAAACATTACTTTTGCTACCGTTACCACTACTATCATATTACTTTGCTACTAAACACTTTGCTGCAGATACTAAGTTTCCAGGTGTGGTTGAATTGACAACTCAGCTGCTAATACTTGAGAATATTCTTTGGCTCCCCTTGTGTCGAATCAATAAATTTGGGTTGAATACTCTACCCTCGAAAACTGTTGCGATCCCCTATACTTGTGGGTTATCAAGACTATTTTCTGGCGCCGTTGCCGGGGAGCATAGCTCTATTCTTTGAGTCACTTGGGATTTATATCTGCTTATCATTATGAAGAACTTGAAAGATCCAAGAACCAAGATTTATCCCTCAACTACGAGGGGAGGTAAGGAACTGCCATCTAGCTCTGCACTTGATTCACCTTCTGTTTTGAGTAAGCTTGCGACACCTAAACCTGCTTCTGCTATTATTCGTTCTGATATGTCGCATGTTATTGATGCTACTTCTCTATATGATACATTATGATAAAACTGTTCATTTATTGCACTTTGATGCCACTATACATGATACTTATGATGAAACTACTTCTATGCTTGATACTACTGTGCCACTTAGTGAATTTCTTGACGAACAACTTGCTAGGGCTAGAGAGATTGAAAATATTGAATCTGATAATACTGATGAAAGTGACGATGAAGACTTTGCCTATTATTCCTAAGGGTTATGTTTTTGATAAAGAAGCTTCTTTAGCTATTTTAGGTTGCAAAGATAGATACGAACTCAAGAGGTTATTAGCTAAATGGAATCAGCAATCTCTAAATGCTAGAATGAAACCTGACCCTGCTTTTGCTACTTCACCTATCTGTGTTACTCGATAAGGATTATGAATTCTCTGTTGATCCTGATATAATTACTTTGGTTGAATCTGATCCTTTTCATGGCTATGAATCTGAAACTGTTGTGGCACATCTTACTAAATTAAATGATATACCACACCCTGTTCACTAATGATGAGAGAACTTTCTACTTTTATATCCTTAAAATATTTCTGTTCTCATTAAAGGGTGATGCTAAGATATGGTTTAATTCTCTTGATCCTGGTTGTGTGCGTAGTCCCCAGGATATGATTTATTACTTCTCTGCTAAATATTTCCCTGCTCATAAGAAACAAGCTGCTTTAAGGGATATATATAATTTTGTGCAAATTGAAGAAGAGAGTCTCCCACAAGCTTGGGGGAGGCTTCTCCAATTACTTAATGCTTTGCCTGATCATCCTCTTAAGAAAAATGAAATACTTGATATCTTTTATAATGGACTAACCGATGCCTCCAGAGATTACCTGGATAGTTGTGCTAGTTCTGTTTTCAGGGAAAGAACACCGGATGAAGCTGAAATTCTATTGAATAATATGTTGACAAATGAAAATAATTGGACACCTCCGGAGCCAATTCCTGAGCCTATTCCTAAACCAACTCCGAAGAAGGGGTATTCTATTTCTCAGTCCTGAAGATATGCAAGAGGCAAAGAAATCTATGAAAGAAAAGGGTATTAAAGCTGAAGATGTTAAGAATTTACCTCCTATTGAAGAAATACATGGTCTTAATTTACCGCCTGTTGAAGAAACATATATCTTAATCCATTACCTATTGAAGAAACTCATGGTCTTGATAACCCGACACAGGTAGTAAAGGTAAATTCTCTCTATAGATATGATAAAGCTGAAATCCCATTTACTAAGTTGCTAGCCCATGCTTAGATGAGTTTGATAAATTTATGGCTAAGCAAGAAGACTTTAATGCTTATTTTGGTAGACAATTAAAATACAATTCAAATATGCTTGACACTTGGGTGATTATATGGCTAATGTCAAAGGTGAACTTAAACTTATTAGTAAACATGCTTCTATGGTTACCACTCAAGTAGAACAAGTACTTAAAGCTCAAAATGATTTGCTCAATGAATTGAATAGTAAGAATAATGATAATGTTGTTAGAGTTATGACTAGAGGTGGTAGAATGACTCAGGAACCTTTGTATCCTGAAGGCCATCCTAAGAGAATTGAGCAAGATTCTCAGAGAAATAATATAGATGCACCTAGTCCTTCTAAAAGGAAGAAAAAGAAAAATGATAGGACTTTGCATGCTTCAAGTGAACCTATTGCTCCAATGATACGTCCATTTTGCATCATGCTTTTATATCAATATTTATTGCATTATGGGCTGTTATTACACATTATGTCACAATACTTATGCCTATTCTCTCTTATTTTACAAGGTTTACATAAAGAGGGAGAATGCCGGCAGCTGGGATTCTGGCTGGAAAAGGAGCAAATTATTAGAGACCTATTCTGCACAGCTCCAAAAGTCCTGAAACTTCACGGATGATGTTTTCCAATAAATAAAAAACATGAGCGCAAGAACTTCACCAGGGGGGCCACACCCTGCCCACGAGGGTGGGGCACGCCCCCTACCTCGTGGGCCCCCTGGTGGCCCTCCGGTGATCCATCTTCTGCTATATGGACTCTTTCGATGGGAAAATATCATAAGCCATCTTCTCAGACGAAACTCCGCCGCCACGAGGCGGAACCAATCTAGGGCTCTGGCGGAGCTGTTCTGCCGGGGAAACTTCCCTCCCGGAGGGGGAAATCATCGCCATCGTCATCACCAACGCTCCTCTCATCGGGAGAGGGCAATCTCCATCAACATCTTCATCAGCACCATCTCATCTCAAAACCCTAGTTCATCTCTTGTATCCAATTCTTGTCTCCAAGTCCGGGATTGGTGCTAGTAGGTTGCTAGTAGTGTTAATTACTCCTTGTAGTTGATGCTAGTTGGTTTAATTGGTGGAAGATCATATGTTCAGATCCTATATGCATATTAATACCCCTCTGATTATGAACATGTTTATGCTTTGTGAGTAGTTACTTTTGTTCCTGAGGACATGGGAGAAGTCTTGCTATTAGTAGTCATGTGAATTTGGTATTCGTTCGATATTTTGATGAGATGTATGTTGTCTCTCCTCTAGTGGTGTTATGTGAACGTCGACTACATAGACACTTCACCATTATTTGGGCCTAGAGGAAGGCATTGGGAAGTAATAAGTAGATGATGGGTTGCTAGAGTGACAGAAGCTTAAACCCTAGTTTATGCGTTGCTTCGTAAGGGGCTGATTTGGATCCATATGTTTCATGCTATGGTTAGGTTTACCTTAATACTTTTGTTGTAGTTGCGGATGCTTGCAATAGAGGTTAATCATAAGTGGGATGCTTGTCCAAGTAAGGACACTGTAACGCCCTCGATGCGGCTATATCTCCCACGTGTCGAAGCACGACTTAGAGGCATAACCGCATTGAAAGCAATGTCGCAAGTGAGGTAATCTTCACACAACCCATGTAATACATAAGGGAAAAGATACATAGTTGGCTTACAATCGCCACTTCACACAATACATGAATAAAGCATTACATCATCCAATACAATCAAGGTCCGACTACGGAACCAAAATAAAAGAAGACTACCCCAAATGCGACAAGGTCCCCGATCGACCCACTGGGCTCCACTACTGATCAACTAGAAACGAAACAACACAAAGGACAAGATCTTCATCGAGCTCCTCCTTGAGCTCGGTTGCGTCATCTGCACGGTATCCTCGGCACCTGCAACTGGTTTTGGAAGTATCTGTGAGCCACGAGGACTCAGCAATCTCGCACCCTCGCGATCAAGACTATTTAAGCTTAAGGGTAAGGTAAAGGTATGAGGTGGAGCTGTAGCAAGCGACTAGCATATATGGTGGCTAACATAATGGTGGCTAACATACGCAAATGAGAGCGAGAAGAGAAGGCAAAGCACGATCGAGAAACTATGATCAAGAAGTGATCCTAGAACAACCTACGTCAAGCATTAACTCTCCAACACCGTGTTCACTTCCCGGACTCCGCCGGAAAGACCATCACGGTTACACACGCGGTTGATGTATTTTAATTAAGGTCAACTTCAGGTTTTCTACAACCGGACATTAACAAATTCCCATCTGCCCATAACCGCGGGCACGGCTTTCGAAAGTTCAAACTCCCTGCAGGGGTGTCCCTGGTAGTCCCATTATCATCACCAAGCTCTCACGGTCAACAAAGGTTATTCATATCTATGCATATTCCTTATGATCCAGATCGGAAAATCCGCGGTTACAAAGACTATTCGACAATGTATAAAAACAATCGTAGCAAACATACCGCCCTCTCTGCTGGTCAAGATCCTGATAAGTGAGCTGCCAATATCATTCTTTCTCATTGGGACGATACACTCAGATGTCGTTCCACTACTGTCCGAGGTAGGCCACCCCAGATGTTGCCCTGGTGGCACACTGGCAGCTACAGGTTTGGACCAACACTCAGAAGTGAGCACTGGCCCGCGGGGGAGGGGGTTAAAATGATGATTGACCTGAGGTCATCGCGTATGCCCAATAGTGCAAGTAACAATATGACTTACGATGTGGACAATACTACTCCAGGTAAAATCCAAATCTGAATTAGCGATTTGATCGGCAGGTGAAGTATTTCCTCAAGCGCTGAACGACGCTGTTCACACTGGCCCTGTATTCCCCCTCCATAGTCCGAACCTACACGTAGATGACGCGAGATATGCAACTAATCCAGTCCCGTGGACAGCACTGAGATCCAAATATGAGAAACATCATCTTAGTAACCTCGGTCTCAATTCAATGCAAAGCACTCACCCTGTAGCGCAGCAAGAGTGGAACAAAACACCAGGCATAAGGCAAGCCTTCCACCCTTTACCAAGTATATAGATGCATTAATTAAATAAGATATATTGTGATATCCCACAAGTAAAACCATGTTCCAACAAGGAACAACATCTCCATGTTCCAACAAGGAACAAACTTCAATCTTCACCTGCAACTAACAACGCTATAAGAGGGGCTGAGCAAAGCGGTAACATAGCCAAACAACGGTTTGCTAGGACAAGGTGGGTTAGAGGCTTGGTTCAACAATATGGGAGGCATGATAAGCAAGTGGTAGGTATCGCAGCATAGGCATAGCAAAAGAGCGAGCAACTAAGCAGAAGAAGAAGTGATTTCGAGGGTATGGTCATCTTGCCTGAAATCCCGCAAGGAAGAAGAACGAGTCCATGAAGAAGACAAACGGACGTAGACGAACGGGTCCTCACAAACGCGACGTTATCGGAACAACCCGAAGAAGCAACACCGGAAAGAAACACACAACAAAGTAAACAACTCATCACACGATCATGGCATGATGCACAAACAATTATGATGCATGTCCGGTTTAATATAGCATGGCAACATGCACAAACAATCCTACAATTAAGTGGAGCTCAATATGCATCGGGGTGCATATTGCCAAAATACCACATAACGTATTTAGTTCGATCTTGTTTATGTACCCAACAATATTAAATGTTGATTAACATGGCAAGAGGGTGAAGCAAAAAAAACCTACCTATCTAGTCAAGTTTAAATGAGGCCGGAAGCAACGAACAACAATTCCGGTAAATCCCCATATGCATATATTAGGTTTGGTACTGTTCTACCCTAACATAATTTTAGAGGTGAAGCCACCATGTTAAACTAGGCAAAATTCAACCCCATATACATATAAAGTTTATTAAATTCGGAGTTACGGTTATTTAGTTATGAAATAAATCATTTTAGCAAGTTATTTAAGCAAATTTAAACAAACAACATTTTAAGCATTTTAAACATGGATGAAAATGACATATTATAAAACTAGACAAAATTCTAAGCAACTTTCATGTTAAGTTTGTTTAAATCCGATGCACGGTTGATGAATTATTAAATGCATGAAACTTAGGGGGTTATTCTGTAAAACTGCCAACTCTGGAAATTAGAAAAATCGTCCTCTCAGGAAAAAACAACAACACGGGCCAGATCTGGGGCAAACTGGGCCTGGGGAACTGCTCATGCTGGGACAACAGAGAGAAAGAGGAAAAAAAAGGGGCGCTGGTGCCTCACCATGGGCCGAGGCCCAGTTGGTGGGGAGGCTGCACGAGGGGCGCGCTAGGCTCGGGCATGCTTGTGGCCCACGCGGGCATGTGCGGCAGCGGCCTGGTTCACGCTCGCCCGAATCACAGAGGAAGGGGACGAAGCAGGTCGACAAAAACAGAGGATTGAGCGGGCCGCGCTTCGCCTTGGAGCAGGACGACGGCGGCGTCCTAGCGCGTCTCCGGTGAGGGCCAGTGCGCGGGATGGCTGGGGAGGCGGATCCGCAGCGGTGGAGGCTTGAGGCGCTGGTGCGGGCAAAGCTCAGCGACTCTATGGCACGGCATACTCCTGTCGACAGAGAAAGGAGAACAGAGAGAGATGAGAGAGGGAGAAACGGGAGGAGCACAGGAAGGAGAAGAAAGGGGCGACGCTCATCTGGATCGGGAGGAGTCGGGCACGGGCACGGGGGCAGCGCAGTGGCTTGCGGGGGCTCCTCTCCTCTCGATGGAGCTCGGCAACGAGGGCACGGGGAGTAGCGGGGTGCATGCGCCTGGTAGTGCTCGACGGCGGAGGAGCTCCTCTCCTGTTGGGTTCGAGCGAGGCAAACGAGGAGGATAGCGCGCGAGGCCGTGGCCTTGATCCATCCTGGATCGAGTGCCGGCTGGCTGCGGGAGAGATCGAATGTGGGGGCTGGCTGCGATGGGAGATGCAGTTGGATGGATGGATCGATCTAAAACAGTGGGGATTGGCCGGCGTTGAAAACAAGGAGAGTGGCGGCGGATGAGATGGATGGAAGGGACAAACTGCCTAGGATCTAGGGTTGGTCTAGTTTTAGACTAGGGGTGTATATATATAGGAGAGAGGGAGAGTTTAGGGGCTAATCCGTCCCTCCAATTAAAATATGAGTGGCCGAGATAAATAGACTAGGAAGTCCAAATACGAAAACGGTGACATTTTGTAGATGTTTGGGGATGATCCGGATCTAACGGTGACGACTGTCCGGGTCGGGCCGGGACAGCTTTTCGGCGCGCGCGAGGAGGGCCGCGGGCTGACGAGAGAGGTTAGGTTGGACCTGGCGGTAGGTCGTGGGCTGTGTAGACGGTCTCGAGCTAAGAGAAGAGAAGAGAGGGAGAGGCCCAGCCGACACGTTTTCGGAGACCGAAAACGTCCGACGTTAGACCGGCTATACTGCCGCTATAGTTATCCGTTGGGGCGTCAAACGAACTCCGAATGCGATGAAATTTGACAGGCGGTCTATCTACACTATAATAAGACCACACGTCAACTCTCAACCCATTCCGAGAACATTTTCCGGCCACTTATAAAATACTATTTCGGACATGCCGCGGGCGCGTGCAAGTGTGACTGGAGTTCAGAACGGGCAACGGAAGGAACTGGGAAACCCGGACGATGCGAGTTTCGAAAACATGATGATGCAATGCAGATGATGACATGGTAAGATGCGACACGCAAGCAAATGACAAGGCAACAACAGCGAATAACTGGAAGACACCTGGCACATCGGTCTCGGGGCGTCACAACACTCCACCACTACGAGAGGATCTCGACCCGAGATCTAGGGATGGCACTATTGGGAAAAGAAGAGGAAGAGAAAAGGTAAAACTAAGTTGCTTCTCTGACAAATGAGTGAAACCAAAGAACCTTGCGAGGTTGAACACATTGAAAGAAAGGATACAACGGAGATGAACAGAGTTGAAGCACTCCGTTTGAAAAGAAAGGAATTGAATAAGAAGTTGATTAAGTGATAGAACTTGAAAAGAGGGCACGACACTCCGGTTAAATGGATAAGCACGACAAGAGCATGGTCCTGACACATTCGAGATGATGGGTTGAAAAGATGAGCATCACAATGCCTCCGGAACAAAAGTAAGAATGGAATGAAGTGAACGAAGGGAAACAAGGTCTTGAGGGAGCACGCTTACAACAAAAGCTAGAACGGAGTTGTTGGAAAACCAACAACGAAAAGAAATCTTGATATGGTCTTATGGAATACATCTCAAATTATGAGGTGACAACCTGCCACTCACGGGAAAAAGTTGGATTGATATGAACAAGGAGACGAGAAAGTTTTTCACCGGGAGGATAAAGAAGAACTTGGGTCCTTTATAAGCACCATAGATAGCAACAATCCTTAGGGAAGGCTTTAGGTGAAATATAACCCAAGAGTAACTCCAATGACGAGATTGATGGATTTAAAATACCTCATTCTTAAAACATGTGAATCATGAAAACATGAACTCAAATTATCAAGAATGACATAATACCACCTCCGATAATATGGTAGGAACTGCACTCCGGATTAGCAAGATGAAGAATGCTTGAACTCCTCTGAAAAGAATCTCAATGAACACTTCGGAAGGGAATTAAATCCTTTATGAACCATCATGTAGAAGCCTCCATGAAGAACTCCGGTAAACAAAAGAATGGTCAAACTGAAAGGAAAGAGAAGTCGAAAACACAAGTTGAATCCTTGTAACGATTTAGATGAATCTCCGTGGTGAAATAATTGAGAGAACTTGGAACTCCGAGAAAAGAAAGATGAATCAAGTGAAACCGCGAATTTGATGAACCTCCAGAATAAGGAATTGAATTTACTCGATGAAACAAGAATAAGAATTACATTATGCTTATCCTTCATCAGTTAAATTGATGACAAACAGTGGATTTGGCATAGTACTTATTCTCGTAGAAAGGATTAAGATAGATATTGCGCAAACTCGAAGAGGCCTTCGATGATCCACCGGTAGGATTTGAAAGAACGGAAGTATGATAACGTAAGAAGAGGAATCTTGAACAAACAACCGTAAGGATTGAAAAAGAATGAATAAAAGATAACGAATCACCGGGAAGAATTATGAAATGAACGAAGATACTTGAGACAATCTAGATACATGAGAATGAAGAGATCACGAATTGATTAGAGGATATTTGAATGATGCACCGGTAAGATTAGGAGAATGATAGCTGAAAGCTGAGAATGAATAAATCTTCTGAAATGATGGGCTTTGGAGAATCAAACAGAAAAGACTCTTGAATTGGTCCGGAAGGATGAAAAGAATTTCCACAATCAAAACCAATTATGAGAGGATGGCCTCAAACTAGAATCACGAATCTTGAAGAGGATGGAGCAAGGTTTAAGAGAAACTCTTCTTCGGTCTTCAAAATCTGAGAATGACGACGAGAAACACCACCAATAATTATTGAGGCACTCCGGAATGAAGAATGGAAAAGTTGAGCCAACGATGAAAAGAATTTGGAAGATCTTGGAGAAAAACATAAGACTGATGATAATTCATTCTTATGTCAAACTTCGAAAAGAATTTGAGAGTAACGCTGGAAAAATAAGAAGAGTCAGGTAAGATCCTGGGAAAAGACCTGTGGGTTAGGGCCCACTCAAAAGAAAACACCGTTGAACAATTTACAAGAGAGAAAGCACCGGTTGAATTGAATGGCTTGAATAAGATAGCATTCCTGAAAGATCTTGACAGAATGAGAATAAAATCCAACATCTTCTGAGGTATCTTCAGCACTCCGGAACAATAGAATAGCAAGCGGTGAAAGATTATGAGGTGCACCGGCATGAGAAGGTATTGGGCAAAAAGAAAAGGAGTATGCTCAATACCAAAGCTTGAATTAAATCCACCGGAGAAGAAAATGAGTGACGAGAGACAAACTTGAAGCTTCGTTAGCATCTTCTTAAGAATCACCGGATAAGGATATCGACAGAAAAGGAATGGAGAAGCTTCCCATTAATAAAAGGATACTTGAATAAGAAATCTGAATCCTTGAAGAAAAAGGGTGGGTGGGTGGGAAAACAAAGACACCTTGGGATGCATGAAACGAACACCGTTGAGAAGAAATGATAATTGATCTTACTGATGTTGAAATGATCAGATCCACTAGAAGAGAAAACACGCCGGTTGCAAAGGGTTGACATGACAATCTCGATTACCAAGAAGGATTAGTATTCACATAGGAATATGAGAACACCACTTAGACACGGGATGATATCAACATTTGACTTCGAAGCAACTCGAATACCACAACTAAAAACAAAACAAGGATTGGCTTGCAGAATAAGCCGGAACAAACATATGATAGAGATTTCGTCCGAAGTTTTCGTGGTGGGGCCTACACGGGCTCGATCGTACAGCACCATCATGTACAAGGCAGTGCACATGACATACGAAGCGTCCCCGAGTCGGCATAGCCAAGGACTCTTTAAGACACAACGAAACCACTGTAAAACCAACCGTGAATAGGCGGACCACTAGACGTCGAACCCCAATTTCGTATCATACATCTGTTGGAAAGATATCCTACGAGCTACTTGAATTCCCACTTATAAACTCCTGAAACTTTCTGGTTATGCAATCAGGTGTTGGGGATACAGGGGAAGCATAATATCTCACCCAAAACTAGCAAAACCTACATCCAGCTGTATCCATCCTTCAACACATAACCAAGAAACCTTCGGAAATCATCTACCTCAACCTTCGAAAAGCATCCATTATACGAGTTATGGCAATACTCCCGAACTCCCACCCCAGTATTGGGTGGCGTCGAGGTTATCTCACCAACAACTGCATAAAAGAGATTTTCGATGTCGGCGAAATTAAACTCAGGTATTCCAGAACTGCAACGATAAAATTGTGACGACAACACCTCGGAGCTCAACTCCCTGGGACACTGCCACAACCCCTAAATGATAGGAAGCACCAATAACAATGTTCTCATCACAAAACCATCGGAATGATTCCAAGATACCCGTGTGATCCTAAAATTTTTTTTAGTGAAAATTGAGAAGAGAAGAGTCAAAACTCTACATCAGGATGCCTTACCAGAGCGATGAAGGGACTGGGGAGTAAAAAGAATTCCTAAACTCTCCGATATATAATTCCTAAATGACTCAAAACATTTTTCTAGACTCAACAATGGCTGCTAATTCGATCAAGCAATGGGGCTCCTAAGGTCGGGGAAGGCTCTGATTACCAACTTGTAACGCCCTCGATGCGGCTATATCTCCCACGTGTCGAAGCATGACTTAGAGGCATAACCGCATTGAAAGCAATGTCGCAAGTGAGGTAATCTTCACACAACCCATGTAATACATAAGGGAAAAAGATACATAGTTGGCTTACAATCGCCACTTCACACAATACATGGATAAAGCATTACATCATCCAAATACAATCAAGGTCCGACTACGGAACCAAAATAAAAGAAGAACCCCAAATGCGACAAGGTCCCCGATCGACCCGACTGGGCTCCACTACTGATCAACTAGAACGAAACAACACAAAGGACAAGATCTTCATCGAGCTCCTCCTTGAGCTCGGTTGCGTCATCTGCACGGTATCCTCGGCACCTGCAACCTGGTTTTGGAAGTATCTGTGAGCCACGAGGACTCAGCAATCTCGCACCCTCGCGATCAAGACTATTTAAGCTTAAGGGTAAGGTAAAGGTATGAGGTGGAGCTGTAGCAAGCGACTAGCATATATGGTGGCTAACATACACAAAATGAGAGCGAGAAGAGAAGGCAAAGCACGATCGAGAAACTATGATCAAGAAGTGATCCTAGAACAACCTACGTCAAGCATAACTCCAACACCGTGTTCACTTCCCGGACTCCGCTGGAAAGAGACCATCACGGTTACACACGCGGTTGATGTATTTTGATTAAGATCAACTTCAGGTTTTCTACAACCGGACATTAACAAATTCCCATCTGCCCATAACCGCGGGCACGGCTTTCGAAAGTTCAAATCCCTGCAGGGGAGTCCCAACTTAGCGCATCACAAGCTCTCACGGTCAACAAAGGATATTCCTTCTAGCGGGAAGACCCGATCAGATTCGGAATCCCGGTTACAAGACATTTCGACAAGTTAAAACCAATCTAGCAACACCGCCCGAATGTGCCGACAAATCCCGATAGGAGCTGCAAATATCTCTTTCTCAGGGCACACTCAGATTGTCCTAGGTACGGGTAGGCCACCCCAGAGTTGCCCCTGGTGGCCACCGGCAGCTGACAGGTTGGACCAACACTCAGAGGAGCACTGGCCCGGGGGGGGTTAAAATAATGATGACCCTTGAGTCTGCAGAACCCAAGGGAAAGAAAAGGCTAGGTTGGCAAATGGTAAAACCAATGTTGGGCATTGCTGGAGGAGTTTTACTCAAGGCGAACTGTCAAGGGGTTCCCATAATAGCCCAACCGCGTAAGGAACGCAAAATCCGGGAACATAACACCGATATGACGGAAACTAGGGCGGCAAGAGTGGAACAAAACACCAAGCATAAGGCCGAGCCTTCCACCCTTTACCAAGTATATAGATGCATTAATTAAATAAGATATATTGTGATATCCCAACAAGTAAACATGTTCCAACAAGGAACAACATCTCCATGTTCCAACAAGGAACAAACTTCAATCTTTACCTGCAACTAACAACGCTATAAGAGGGGCTGAGCAAAGCGGTAACATAGCCAAACAACGGTTTGCTAGGACAAGGTGGGTTAGGGCTTGGTTCAATAATATGGGAGGCATGATAAGCAAGTGGTAGGTATCGCAGCATAGGCATAGCAACAGAGCGAGCAACTAGCAAGCAAAGATAGAAGTGATTTCGAGGGTATGGTCATCTTGCCTAAAATCCCGCAAGGAAGAAGAACGAGTCCATGAAGAAGACAAAGGGACGTAGACGAACGGGTCCTCACAAACGCGACGTTATCGGAACCAACCCGAAGAATCAACACTGGAAAGAAACACACAACATAGTAAACAACTATCACACGATCATGGCATGATGCATAAACAATTATGATGCATGTCCGGTTTAAATATGCATGGCATGGCAACGTGCACAAACAATCCTACAAACTAAGTGGAGCTCATTTAGTTCAATCTTGTTTATGTACCCAACAATATTAAATGTTGATTAACATGGCAAGAGGGTGAAGCAAAATAAAACTACCTATCTAGTCAAGTTTAAATGAGGCCGGAACAACGAACAACAATTCCGGTAAATCCCCATATGCATATGTTAGGTTTGGTACTGTTCTGCCCTAAACATAATTTTAGAGTTGTTAAGCATGCAAGGTGAAGCCACCATGTTAAACTAGGTAAACTTCTACCCCATATGCATATAAAGTTTATTAAATTCGGAGTTACGGTTATTTAGTTATGAAATAAATCATTTTAGCAAGTTATTTAAGCAAATTTCAACAAACAACATTTTAAGCATTTTAAACATGGATGAAAATGACATATTATAAAACTAGACAAAACTCTGAGCAACTTTCATGTTAAGTTTGTTCAAATCCGATGCACGGTTGATGAATTATTAAATGCATGAAACTTAGGGGGTTATTCTGTAAAACTGCCAACTCTGGAAATTAGAAAAATCGTCCTCTCAGGAAAAAGACAACACGGGCCAGATCTGAGGCAAACTGGGCCTGGGGAACTGCTCATGCTGGGCCAACAGAGAGAAAGAGGAAAAAAACAAGGGGCGCTGGTGCCTCACCATGGGCCGAGGCCTAGTTGGTGGGGAGGCTGCATGAGGGGCGCGCTGGGCCTCGGGCATGGTTGTGGCCCATGCGGGCATGTGCGGCAGCGGCCTGGTTCACGCTCGCCCGAATCACAGAGGAAGGGGACGAAGCAGGTCGACGAAAACAGAGGATCGAGCGGGCCGTGCTTCGCCTTGGAGCAGGACGACGGCGGCGTCCTAGCGCGTCTCCGGCGAGGTCCAGTGCGCGGGATGGCTGGGGAGGCGGATCCGCAGCGGTGGAGGCTTGAGGCGCTTGTGCGGGCAAAGCTCGGCGACGCCATGGCACGGCGTACTCTTGTCGATAGAGAAAGGAGAACATAGAGAGATGAGAGAGGGAGAAACGGGAGGAGCACAGGAAGGAGAAGAAAGGGGCGACGCTCATCTGGATCGGGAGGAGTTCGGGCACGGGCATGAGGGCAGCGCAGTGGCTTGCGGGGGCTCCTCTCCTCTCGATGGAGCTCGGGAACGAGGGCATGGGGAGTAGCGGGGAGCAGGTGCCTGGTGGTGCTCGACGGCGGAGGAGCTCCTCTCCTGTTGGGTTCGAGCGAGGCAACAAGGAGGAAGCAGGCGCGAGCCCGTGGCCTTGATCCATCCTGGATCGAGTGTCGGCTGGCTGCGGGAGAGATCGAACGTGGGGGCTGGCTGCGATGGGAGATGCAGTTGGATGGATGGATCGATCTAAAACAGTGGGGATTGGCCGGCGTTGAAAACAAGGAGAGTGGCGGCGGATGAGATGGATGGAAGGGACAAACTGCCTAGGATCTAGGGTTGGTCTAGTTTTAGACTAGGGGTATATATATAAGGAGAGAGGGAGAGTTTAGGGGCTAATCCGTCCCTCCAATTAAAATCAAGCGGTCGAGATAAATAGACTAGGAAGTCCAAATACGAAAACGGTGACATTTTGTAGATGTTTGGGGATGATCCGGATCTAACGGAGATGACTGTTCGGGTCGGGTACGAGATAGCTTTCGGGCGCGCGCACGAGGAGGGCCGCGGGCTGACGAGAGAGGTTAGGTTGGACCTGGCGGTAGGTCGTGGGCTATGTAGACGGTCTCGAGCTAAGAGAAGATAAGAGAGGGAGAGTTGCAGCCCGACACGCTTTCCGGAGACCGAAAACGTCCGACGTTAGACCGGCTATACTGCCACTATAGTTATCCGTTGGGGCGTAAAACGAACTCCGAATGCGATGAAATTTGACAGGCGGTCTATCTACACTATAATAAGACCACATGTCAACTCTCAACCCGTTCCGAGAATATTTTCCGGCCACTTATAAAATACTATTTCGGACATGCCGCGGGCGCGTGCAAGTGTGACTGGAGTCAGAACGGGCAACAGAAGGAACTGGGAAACCCGGACGGATGCGAGTTTCGAAAACATGATGATGCAATGCAGATGATGACACGGTAAGATGCGACACGCAAGCAAATGACAAGGAAACAACAGCGAATAACTGTAAGACACCTGGCACATCGGTCTCGGGGCGTCACAAACACCCAAGCACCGGTCCACCCACATACCAAATTATCAAAGTACCAAACGCGAATCATATGAACGTGATGAAAACTAGTTTGACGATATTCCCATGTGTCCTCGGGAGCTCTTTACATCATATAAGAGTTTGTCTAGGCTTGTCCTTTGCTACAAAAAGGATTGGGCCACCTTGCTGCACCTTATTTACTTTTGTCACTTGTTGCTCATTATAAATTATCTTATCACAAAACTATCTGTTACCACTTTTTTCAGTACTTGCAGAGAATACCTTGCTAGAAACCGCTTATCATTTCCTTCTGCTCCTTGTTGGGTTCGACACTCTTACTTATCGAAAGGACTATGATAGATCCCCTATACTTGTGGGTCATCAAGACTCTTTTCTGGCGCCGTTGCCGGGGAGTGAAGCGCGTTTGGTAGGTGGAATTTGGTAAGGAAAAATTTATATAGTGTGCTTAAATTTACTGTCACTTGTTACTATGGACAGTAATCCTCTGAGGGGCTTGTTCGGGGTATCTTCACCCCGACCAGTAGAACAAAGAGTTTCTCCTCAACCTACTGAACCTACTGAAAATGAAAATGCTTGCTTTGAAATTCCTTCGGGTATGGTAGAAAAACTGCTAGCTAATCCTTTTCTAGGAGATGGAACAAAATTTCCTGATGAGCATCTAATATATGTGGATGAAGTTTGTGGATTATTTAAGCTTGCAGGTGTACCCGGAGATGTTGTTAAGAAGAAGGTCTTCCCTTTATCTTTGAGGCGAGATGCATCGACATGGTATAGGCTATGTGATGATATGGAGTCTTGGAACTACAAACGATTGAAATTGGAATTTCATCAAAAGTTTTATCATATGCATCTTGTTCATCGTGATCGCAATTATATATGTAATTTTTGGCCTCGCGAAGGAGAAAGCATCGCTCAAGCTTGGGGGAGGCTTAAATCAATGTTATATTCATGCCCCACTCATGAGCTCTCAAGAGAAATGATTATTCAAAAATTTTATGCTCGGCTTTCTGGTAACAATCGCACCATGCTTGATACTTCTTGTGCTGGCTCTTTTATGATGAAGACTATTGAATTCAAATGGGATTTATTGGAAAGAATTAAACACAACTCCGAAGATTGGGACCTCGACAATGGTAAGAAGTCAGGTATGACACCTAGTTTTGATTGTGTCAAATCTTTTATGGATACCGATATTTTTCGTAAATTTAACACTAAATATGGACTTGACTCTGAGATAGTAGCTTCTTTCTGTGAATCTTTTGCTACTTATGTTGATCTCCCCAAGAAGAAGTGGTTTAAATATCATCCTCCCATAGAAGTAAAAGTAGCTGCACCTATTAAAGTTGAAGAAAAGACTATTACTTATAATGATCCTATTGTTCCTACTTCTTATGTTGAGAAACCACCTTTCTCTGTTAGGATAAAGGATCATGCTAAAGCTTCAACTGTGGTTCGTAAAAGCAATATTAAAACATATACACCTCCTGAGCTAGTTAAAGTTGAACCTAATATTGCTATTGTTAAAGATCTCTTGTTTGATAATATAGATGGGCATGTTATTTATTTCTGTAATGAAACTGCTAGAATTGCTAAACCCTGTGATACAAATAAACCTAGACCTGTGGTAGTGATACGTCCTTTTTGCATCATGCTTTTATATCAATATTTATTGCATTATGGGCCGTTATTACACATAATGTCACAATACTTATGCCTATTCTCTCTTATTTTACAAGGTTTACATAAAGAGGGAGAATGCCAGCAGCTGGGATTCTGGCTGGAAAAGGAGCAAACATTAGAGACCTATTCTGCACAGCTCCAAAAGTCCTGAAACTTCATGGATGATGTTTCCCAAATATATAAAAAATATTGAGCGCAAGAACTTCACCAGGGGGGCCACACCCTGCCCACAAGGGTGGGGTGCGCCCTACCCCCTGGGCGCGCCCCCTTCCTCGTGGGCCCCCTGGTGGCCCTCAAGTGACCATCTTCTGGTATATGGACTCTTTCGATGGGTAAAAAAATCATAAGCCATCTTGTCGGACGAAACTCGAGTTAATTGCACAGAATTACCACAATTGGGGCATTGGAAGCAGACTGGTACCAAGATTGGGGCGAGCCGTTGCAAAAAAGACTAAAAGTGCATTTTATACGTATTGACGGTGTATCACTACCCCTTAGGTGCCGACGTGGCATGTTTTTTGCAGAAAACCCCCTCATGTTGTATGTAATCACAAAAATGCCCATTTTTTTGCGGGAAAAAGGCTCCATGAGAGGCATTCTTTTTTGTTCGCAATTTTCCACCACCGAATCTGGACTGGTCTGAAATTTTCGGCCATTTGAACAAATAAATAAAAGAAACAAAAAATCAGGAGAGGCGGGAATCGAACCTGCGAACTGCAGTGGACGGGCGTTTGAACACAGGTGTTCCCTTTCTTATACCATGTCTGAATCGTTGGGCCGGCCCACCGAGGCCTGCATTTTTTTCGATTCGCACCTAACTGCCGCTTGTGTTGGGCTCGTTCGTTGCCCCTATTCGTTTCATTTCTCTTATGCTTTTAGAATGTGCGGTGAACATTTTTTTAATATACGTTGAACACTTTTTCTGCTTATAGTGAACATTTTTCAATGCACGATGAACCTTTCTTTACAAATGGTGAACATTTTCTTAATATAATAAACTTTGGTAATATCCGTTGAACATATTTGCAATGCAAATTGAACATTTTTGTACTATAGGTTGTTCAATTTTCTTACGATAAGGAACATTTTACTTAATTCATGGTAACATTTTTTGTAATTTATGGTGACATTTTATTAATACACGGTGAGTTTCAAGATTGTTATGGCGAATATTTTCTTAATACATGGTGAAATTTTTGTATTTCACAAAATGTTCAGTATGTATTAAAACTTATTGTGTAAAGTCAATTTGCATTTCCAGAATCACTTGATTATTTTAATAAAAGTTGAAAAGTTTTAATACATTTCTCAAATTTATTATGATTACACAATTATTTTTAATACATGTTCTGTGCCATGTTTCTAAAATTAAATGCATTTAAAATTATATGTTCAACTTTTAATGCATTGATTGCAAGAATGATTAAGGAACCGGGGCAAAAAGTTCTTGAAACTCATCCTGTATCAAGAAAATGTTCACCATAAATTACAAAAAGTTCACCGCGCATTATGTAAAATGTTCATCATATCTTAAGAAAAACTTCAAGATATATTACAAAAATCTTCGACTTGCATTCAAAATATATTCAACGTTTATTATAATGGAGAAAATGTTAATCATTTGTAAAGAAAAAGTTGACAACCTGTATTAAAAAATTGTGTAATCTTAATAAATTTTAGAAATGCATTAAAACTGTTCAACTTTTATAAGAAATTCATTAAAACTTCTATAATAAATTTAGAAAATATTCACCATAAATTACAAAAAGTTCACCGCGCATTCTAAAAAGCATAAGAGAAATGAAACGAATAGTAACCGGGGTAACGAACGAGCCCAACACAAGCGGCAGTTAAGTGCGAATCGAAAAAAAAAATGCAGGCCTCGGTGGGCCGGTCCAGCGCTTCAGTCATGGTATAAGAAAGGGAACGCCTGTGTTCAAACACGAGCTGCATTGTGGCGTGGTGGTTAGCGCGTGGTGCCCGTGCACTGCAGGTCCCAGGTTCGATTCCCGCCTCGCCTGATTTTCTGTTTCATTTATTTATTTGTTCAAGTGGCGGAAAATTTCAAACCAGTCCAGATTCGATGATGGAAAATTGTGAACAAAAAGAAGAATGCCTCTCATGGAGCTTTTTTCCCGCAAAAAAATTGGGCATTTTTGTGGTTACGTACAACGTAAGGGGGTTTTCTGCAAAAAACATGCCACGTCGGCACCTGGCGGGCGGGCCCTGCCGGTCAGATACACTGTCAATACGTATAAAACACACTTTTAGTCTTTTTTACAACGGCTCGCCCAAATCTTGGTACTGATACGTAAAAATTACCAATCTTGATACCAATCTGCTTCTAATGCCCCAATTGTGGTACTTCTGTGCAATTTACTCACGAAACTCCGCCGCCACGAGGCGGAACCTTGGCGTGTCAGGACCCCGATTCTAAGTCACACCGATCTAGCATGTAACACCTCATATCACTTTGCAGCCTCACGCACGGTATCCCCACGGGTGTTGCCTTACCATGGCCTGGGACCGTTTGCGCCTTTTGGCTCACGTATATGATAGTGTCGCTAGCATCCATATGACAAAGAACCCGGGCCGACATGACTAGTCGTGAACCCAAAGTGGCAACTTACGGGGATAGGCATACATGAATCAACATCGAGCATGTCGGTCAGCAGCGTGTGATTCCGGGCTGTAGCATTGGGCTAACAGGACTCCGTTGAACTGGGCTGTAGCAGGCTAGGTAGGACTCTGGATGTCACCACGTGACATTTCACCGAAGGGACAGACACAGGAACGAAGTGAATCACATGCCGGCGAGTCAAGTGTTTCAGAGCAGTAATGCTGGGCTAGCAGGACTCCGGTGAACCGGGCTGTAGCGGACTACTATGGATCATGGAAACACAAGACTACATTTCCCCATAAGAGAGGCTACCAAGGATAAACAACTAGGTTGTCGGATCCCACACATACCAAGCATTTCAATCATACACACAATATGCTCAATATGTGCAATACAACATGGCATCACAACAAGACTCTATGACTCGGAGTATTTATCCATTAGGCCCCGAGGAGCGAGATATTACAAACATGGGTCTCATGACCCAACAATCATAGCATACAAACAAAGCACATGCGGAAGCTTAACATGTCTGAGTACAGACATCTATAAATGAAAAAGGCTGAGAAGCCTAACTATCTACCAGATCCTGCCGAGGGCACAAGATTGTAGCTGAGGTAACAAGCTAAAAGTTGAAGTCCAAGCGGAACTACTAGCGAGACTGAAGTCTCTCTGCAAAAACATAAATTAAGCAAACGTGAGTACAATTGTACCCAGCAAGACTTACATCAGAACTAGCTACATATGCATCGGTATCAACAAAGGGGTGGTGGAGTTTGACTGCAGCAAGCCATCTTTGACTCAGTGGCTAACCTGAACTACGACTGCAAGTAACTCTTTTGAGGTGGCGCACACGAGTCCACAAATTCACCATACCAATACACCACTATGGATCCGCTCCCGTCTCCCTGCGAGAACGCCATCCATAGCACTCACACTTATCTTGCGCATTTTAGAGTATCCACTTTCACTTGTCTATGAACTATGCAAGGGATCCAAGTTTCCATATCCGAGGAATCCGGCTATTCGAATAGATAATGATAACCCTGCAGGGGTGTACTTCTTCACCCACGCTCTCGCCACTTATCGCCCTGTACACGTCATGTACCTTGGCAACCTTCAAGCGGAAGCCGGGCGAGGGAGTCGGCCACGACCTGACTAACCAACAAGTCTCTCGTCCAGGTTTATCGCCTATTCGGGTTCCATCCGCATGGAGATCCGGCCGGGGTGTCGCTCACGGCGCCAAACGATGTGTGTAGGGTTCCCAAGCCCACCATCCGGGTGCCACTTGGTACACCGTGCCACTGTGCCTAGTCTGTCCCAAGCCCACCTGTACTGGGTGCCACTTGGTATACTACTAACACTACCTACAAACACCATAAACTAGTTGCAACTCCTGCACAAAGATCGAGTTGATTAATAAGCCGAGAGGGGTCGAGTTATCGGAACCCAATGTGTGGTAGTAAATGTTCATGGATCACAAACATAGAACTCAGTTCCTGAGGACGGCTGCAATGAGACAACCCACCATGTACTCCTACATGGCCTATCACCGCTACCTTTACCAAATCGTGTTCACACACTTAGCTCTCAACGGTAGGACATGTTCACCACGTTCCAATTCATTCCCGATGAATCAGACCTGACTCAACTCTAAGCAGTAGCAGGCATGACAACAAGCATGAATGAGTAGGCACATCAGGGCTCAAACAATTCCTACTCATGCTAGTGGGTTTCATCTATTTACTGTGGCAATGACAGGTCATGCAGAGGAAATGGGTTCAGCTACCGCAGCATGTAACAGTTGAAAACGGTGTTGTCCTAATGCAGTAAAAGAGAGCAGGAGCGAGAGAGTGGGATTGTATCGGAATGAACAAGGGGGTTTTGCTTGCCTGGCACTTCTGAAGATATTATAGCTCTTCATCGGTGTCATTGAACTCATCGTCGGAACTACGTCCACTGAGAGGGGACTAATACCGGCAAACACAGAAAGAACACAATCAATGCAATGCACAATATGATGTGTTTTCAGCTAATGCAAGTAGCTACATGTTAAATGGAGTTGGTTTGAACCCTAGGTTCAAATTCAAACTCCACATGTGATTTATTAAATGCCATTTAGTTGAATTGTCCTAAACAGTAGCCAAAAGTTGTTCTAACATGCATGAAAATGGTACAGATGGAAAGATTGGATTTTTCTGATCATTTTTCATATAAAATTTATTTCATTTGAAGTTACGGTTGATTTTCTATGAATTTTAGAAGTTAGCACTATTTTCTGGAATTTTCTGAATTATTTTAAATCCAGGAAATTATTAACTGCGTCAGCATGACGTCTGGGTGACATCATCAGGTCAACAGCGTCAGCCCAGGTCAAACCTGACATGTGGGGTCCACACGTCAGTGGCTCAGAGCCGGTTTGGGTGGATGACAGGTGGGACCGGTCAACGGCCACGTCAGCAGGGTCAATGCTGACGCGTGGGGCCATTGTGCTTAACTAAAGCTAAACAGGAATTAATCCTACGGTTAATTAGGCAGCGGGGCCCACTAGTCAGTGATAGAGGAGGGTAGTTAGCCCTATAATTAGTGCTAATGGCGGTGCCACGTCGGCTTCGCCGAAGTTAGGCCGTCGGCGAGGTGCCGCGGCGGTGGAGGGCTACGGGAGCGCTACTCAGGGTGCCATTCGCCGCGCGGTTTGCTCCTACGCGCTCCTAGGAGTGAGCCGCATCGGCTGGTGGTGGTGGCTAAGCTCGAGATGGCCGGGAACGGCACCGGCGATGACCACCACGGCGGCCTGATAACCCACAAGTATAGGGGATCGCAACAGTTTTCGAGGGTAGAGTATTCAACCCAAATTTGTTGATTCGACACAAGGGGAGCCAAAGAATACTCTCAAGTATTAGCAGCTGAGTTGTCAATTCAACCACACCTGGAAACTTAGTATCTGCAGCAAAGTGTTTAGTAGCAAAGTAATATTATAGTGGTGATAACGGTAACAAAGTAAAGACAGCAAAAGTAATGTTTTTGGTATTTTTGTAGTGATTGTAACAGTAGCAACGGAAAAGTAAATAAGCGTGAACCAGTATATGGAAAACTCGTAGGCACTGGATCAATGATGGATAATTATGTCGGATGTGGTTCATCATGTAACAGTCATAACATAGGGTCACGCAGAGCTAGCTCCAGTTCATCAATATAATGTAGGCATGTACTCCGTAAATAGTCATACGTGTTTATGGAAAAGAACTTGCATGACATCTTTTGTCCTACCCTCCCGTGGCAGCGGGGTCCTATTGGAAACTAAGGGATATTAAGGCCTCCATTTAATAGAGAACCGGAACAAAGCATTAACACATAGTGAAGACATGAACTCCTCAAACTATGGTCATCACCGGGAGTGGTCCCGATTATTGTCACTTCGGGGTTGCCGGATCATAACACATAGTAGGTGACTATAGACTTGCAAGATAGGATCTAGAACTCACATATATTCATGAAAACATAACAGGTTCAGATCTGAAATCATGGCACTCGGGCCCTAGTGACAAGCATTAAGCATAGCAAAGTCATAGCAACATCAATCTCAGAACATAGTGGATACTAGGGATCAAACCCTAACAAAACTAACTCGATTACATGATAAATCTCATCCAACCCATCACCGTCCAGCAAGCCTACGATGCAATTACTCACGCACGGCGGTGAGCATCATGAAATTGGTGATGGAGGATGGTTGATGATGACGACGGCGACGAATCCCCCTCTCCGGAGCCCCGAACGGACTCCAGATCAGCCCTCCCAAGAGAGATTAGGGCTTGGTGGCGGCTCCGTATCGTAAAATGCGATGAAACTTTTTCTCTGATTTTTTTCTCCTCGAAAGCCAATATATGGAGTTGGAGTTGGCGTCGGAGGGCCACCAGGGGGCCCACGAGGAGGGGGCACGCCCAGGGGGGAGGGGCGCGCCCCCCACCCTCATGGACAGGGTGTGGGCCCCTGGTCTTCATCTTTGGCGAGGATTTTTTATTATTTACTCTAAGATATTCCGTGGAGTTTCAGGTCATTCCGGGAACTTTTGTTTTCTGCACATAAAACAATACCATGGCAATTCTGCTGAAAACAGCGTCAGTCCGGGTTAGTTCCATTCAAATCATACAAGTTAGAGTCCAAAACAAGGGAAAAAGTGTTTGGAAAAGTAGATACGGCGGAGACGTATCACGGCCGGAGTTCAAATGTCGACGGATTCAATGCCACAGCATGCGGGAGGACTAGCGGTTTGCACCTACGAGCTCTACATGTGCTCACGAACCCTACGGGAACACCCACGGGACCAAAGGATCACCGGAACTTCGTCGGCGACAAGGTCGTGCGGCGGCGCACTCTCAGCCTCGACGAAAAGAGTGGCTACGGTGAGAACTAGGCCACGGAATTAGAGGGGAACGGTGCAGGGGCTCACAGGGATCACGATGAGGCGGTCGGCGTGCTCGGGGTAGGCCTGGGGCGACGGGACGGCGACGGCGTTCTCCGGCGACCGAAGCTTGAAGACGGAGTCGAGGCGGTCGAGTTGGGGCGTCCGAGCGCTCGAGGATTGCTCGAGGCGGCGTAACGGACGGTGGCAGAGCTTGCAGACTACACGGGGAGGCGAGAGGAGCATGGTGGGCGTGGTGGCAGCGAACGGCGGCGGCAGCGGTTCTCGGTCTCACTTGGGGCCAAGAGACAGAGGAGGGGAGGAGGTCCAGGGAGAGAGGTGGAGTGAGAGGGGATCGAGGGGGATCGCGTGGCAATGTCCAGGACGTCGGGGACGCAGACAGGCAGGCAGGAGGTGGCGCGCGCGTGGCCAGGAGGCGGAGAGCACGCGCTCGGCGTCCTCCTGGCAGGAGCTTGAGGACGGTGGCGCTGGTGGGCTGGACCAATAGTGCCACGCCAGGTAGCTGGACTGCCAGGTGGGCTCGGTTGGGCTGCTCAGAAGCTGGACTGACTACAGTAGCAGGCCGCCAGGTACGTTTCTCCTTTCTCTATTTTATTTCCTGTTTTATATTTTTCTGCAACTTTGTGGCTTTTCTAAAAATGCTTAGGCACTTTCAAAAATCACCAAACTGTTCGTGCCCACTGATTAGCATATAACCAACATGGAACATTTCAGTTTAGGATTATTTGGACATCTAAAATATTCTATAGCATTTAAATGCCCCAATGCAAATAGAGTACGATTTAATTCAGTGACCCTATGATGTCCTAGAAATATGTGCACCATTTTTGTCAGAGGTTTAAGACCAAGGCAAAGATGATGAACATTTTAGAAGGGCATTTCAGGTTAATTGAAAAAGATTTTAGTAAATCCTAGTTGGATTAATGGGGTGCTGGGGGTTCTGTCATCCCCATTTCAATTTTCTGAGTAAAGTAGACATGATGCAACACCGTATGTTAGCACTATGCATTACCAGAACTAGGGATGTGACATGGCGGAGCCAATCTAGGGTTCTGGCGGGGCTGTTCTGCCGGGGAAACTTCCCTCCTGGAGAGGGAAATCATCGCCATTGTCATCACCAACGCTCCTCTCATCGGGAGAGCACAATCTCCATCAACATCTTCATCAGCACCATCTCATCTCAAAACCCTTGTTCATCTCTTGTATCCAATTCTTGTCTCCAAGTCCGAGATTGATGCTAGTAGGTTGCTAGTAGTGTTAATTACTCCTTGTAGTTGATGCTAGTTGGTTTAATTGGTGGAAGATCATATGTTCAGATCCTATATGCATATTAATACCCCTCTGATTATGAACATGTTTATGCTTTGTGAGTAGTTACTTTTGTTCCTGAGGACATGGGAGAAGTCTTGCTATTAGTAGTCATGTGAATTTGGTATTCGTTCGATATTTTGATGAGATGTATGTTGTCTCTTCTCTAGTGGTGTTATGTGAACGTCGACTACATGACACTTCACCATTGTTTGGGCCTAGAGGAAGGCATTGGGAAGTAATAAGTAGATGATGGGTTGCTAGAGTGACAGAAGCTTAAACTCTAGTTTATGCGTTGCTTCGTAAGGGGCTGATTTGGATCCATATGTTTCATGCTATGGTTAGGTTTACCTTAACACTTTTGTTGTATTTGCGGATGCTTGCAATAGAGGTTAATCATAAGTGGGATGCTTGTTCAAGTAAGGGCAGCACCCAAGCACCGGTCCACCCACATACCAAATTATCAAAGTACCGAACGCGAATCATATGAACGTGATGAAAACTAGCTTGACGGTATTCCCATGTGTCCTCGGGAGCGCTTTACATCTTATAAGAGTTTGTCCAGGCTTGTCCTTTGCTACAAAAAGGATTGGGCCACCCAGTTGCACCTTATTTACTTTTCTTACTTGTTGCTCGTTACAAATTATCTTATCACAAAACTATCTGTTACCACTTATTTCAGTACTTGCAGAGAATACCTTGCTGGAAACCGCTTATCATTTCCTTCTGCTCCTCATTGGGTTCGACACTCTTACTTATCATAAAGGACTACGATAGATCCCCTATACTTGTGGGTCATCAAGACTCTTTTCTGGCGCCGTTGCCGGGGAGTGAAGCGCCTTTGGTAGGTGGAATTTGGTAAGGAAAAAATTATATAGTGTGCTGAAATTTACTGTCACTTGTTACTATGGAAAGTAATCCTCTGAGGGGCTTGTTCGGGGTATCTTCACCCCGACCAGTAGAGCAAAGAGTTTCTCCTCAACCTACTGAAAATGAATATGAAAATGAAAATGCTTGCTTTGATGTTCCTGCGGGTATGATAGAAAAACTGCTAGCTAATCCTTTTTTTAGGAGATGGAACAAAACATCCTGATGAACATCTGATATATGTGGATGAAGTTTGTGAATTATTTAAGCTTGCAGGTGTACCCGGAGATGTTGTTAAGAAGAAGGTCTTCCCTTTATCTTTGAGGGGAGATGCATCGACATGGTATAGGCTATGTGATGATATGAGGTCTTGGAATTATAAACGATTGAAATTGGAATTTCATCAGAAGTTTTATCCTATGCATCTTGTTCATCGTGATCGCAATTATATATATAATTTTTGGCCTCGCGAAGGAGAAAGCATCGCTCAAGCTTGGGGGAGGCTTAAGTCAATGTTATATTCATGCCCCAATCATGAGCTCTCAAGAGAAATGATTATTCAAAAAATTTATGCTCGGCTTTCTGGTAACAATCGCACCATGCTTGATACTTCTTGTGCTGGCTATTTTATGATGAAGACTATTGAATTCAAATGGGATTTATTGGAAAGAATTAAACGCAACTCTGAAGATTGGGACCTCGACAATGTTAAGGAGTCAGGTATGACACCTAGTTTTGATTGTGTTAAATCTTTTATGGATACCGATATTTTTCGTAAATTTAGCACTAAATATGGACTTGACTCTGAGATAGTAGCTTCTTTTTGTGAATCTTTTGCTGCTTATGTTGATGTCCCCAAGGAGAAGTGGTTTAAATATCATCCTCCCATAGAAGTAAAAGTAGCTGCACCTATTAAAGTTGAAGAAAAGACTATCACTTATAATGATCCTATTGTTCCTACTTCTTATGTTGAGAAACCACCTTTCCCTGTTAGGATGAAGGATCATGCCAAAGCTTCAACTGTGGTTCGTAAAAGCAATATTAAAACATATACCCCTCCTGAGCAAGTTAAAGTTGAACCTAATATTGCTATTGTTAAAGATCTCTTGTCTGATAATATAGATGGGCATGTCATTTATTTCTGTAATGAAACTGCTAGAATTGCTAAACCCCGTGATAAAGATAAACCTATACCTGTGGTAGGCATGCCTGTTATTTTTGTTAAAATAGGAGATCATTGTTATCATGGCTTATGTGATATGGGTGCTAGTGCTAGTGCAATACCTTATTCCTTATACAAAGAAGTTATGCATGATATTGCACCTGCTGAGATGGAAGATATTGATGTCACAATTAAACTTGCCAATAGAGATACTATTTCACCAATGGGAATTGTTAGAGATGTTGAAGTCTTGTGTGGGAAAACTAACTATCTTGCTGATTTTCTTGTTCTTGGTTCCCCACAAGATAGCTTTTGCCCCATTATATTTGGTAGACCCTTCCTAAATACTGTTAATGCTACCATAGATTGCAAAAGGGATGTTGTTACTATCGGTTTAGATGATATGACTCATGAATTTAATTTTTCTAAATTTAGTAGACAACACCGTGAAGAAGAATTACCTAGTAAGGATGAAATTATTGGTCTTGCTTCTATTGCCGTACCTCCTAGTGATCCTTTAGAACAATATTTGCTAGACCATGAAAATGATATGTTTATGAATGAAAGAAGGGAATTAGATGAAGTATTCTTTAAACAGGAACCTATATCTGAAAAACAATTTACCTGTTGAAATCCTAGGGGATCCTCCTCCACCAAGGGTGATCCCGTGTTTAGCTTAAACCGACCTGATACTCTTAAATATGCTTATCTTGATGAGAAAAAGATATATCCTGTTATTATTAGTGCTAACCTTTCAGAGCATGAGGAAGAAGATTATTGAAAACTCTGAAGAAGCACCACGCTGCTATTGGATATACTCTTGATGATCTTAAGGGCATTAGTCCCACTCTATGTCAACATAAAATAAATTTGAAAGATGAAACCAGTCGTGATCATCAACGCCGACTGAATCCTAAAATGAAAGAAGTGGTAAGAAAGGAGATACTAAAGCTCCTTGAGGCAGGTATAATTTATCCCGTTGCTGATAGTCAAGTGGGTAAGTCCGTCCATTGTGTCCCTAAGAAGGGAGGTATTATTGTTGTTCCTAATGATAAAGATGAATTTATTCCTCGAAAAATCATTACTGGTTATAGGATGGTAATTGATTTCCACAAATTAAATAAGGCTACTAAAAAAGATCATTACGCCTTACCTTTTATCGATCAAATACTAGAAAGATTGTCTAAACATACACATTTTTTCTTTCTAGATGGTTATTCTGGTTTCTCTCAAATACCTGTGTCAGCCAAAGATCAATCAAAGACTACTTTTACATGCCCTTTTGGTACTTTTGCTTATAGACGTATGCCTTTTGGTTTATGTAATGCACCTGCTACCTTTCAAAGATGCATGATGGCTATATTCTCTGACTTTTGTGAAAAGATTTGTGATGTTTTCAAGGATGACTTTTCTGTTAATGGATCTTCTTTTGATGATTGCTTGAGCAACCTTGATCGAGTTTTGCGGAGATGTGAAGAAACTAATCTTGTCTTGAATTGGGAAAAGTGCCACTTTATGGTTAATGAAGGTATTGTCTTGGGGCCATAAAGTTTCTGAAAGAGGTATTGAAGTTGATAAAGCCATGGTTGATGCTATTGAAAAGATGCCATGTCCCAAGGACATCAAAGGTATAAGAAGTTTCCTTGGTCATGCCGGTTTTCATAGGAGGTTCATCAAGGACTTCTCAGAAACCTCTCAGCCTCTGACTAATTTATTACAAAAAGATATACCATTTGTCTTTGATGATGATTGTGTAGAAGCATTTGAAATACTTAAGAAAGCATTGATCTCTGCACCTATTGTTCAGCCACCTGATTGGAATTTACCCTTTGAAATTATGTGCGATGCTAGTGATTATGCTGTAGGTGTTTTTCTAGGACAAAGAGTTGATAAGAAACTAAATGTTATTCAATATGCCAGTAAAACTCTAGACAATGCTCAAAGAAATTATGCTACTACCGAAAAAGAATTCTTAGCAGTTGTATTTGCTTGTGATAAGTTTAGACCTTATATTGTTGATTCTAAAGTAACTATTCACACTGATCATGTTGCTATCAAATATCTTATGGAAAAGAAAGATGCTAAACCTAGACTGATTAGATGGGTTCTCTTGCTTCAAGAATTTGATTTACATATTGTTGATAGAAAAGGAGCTGAGAACCCCGTTGCAGACAACTTGTCCAGGCTAGAAAATGTGCTTGATGACCCACTACCTATTGATGATAGCTTTCCTGATGAGCAATTAAATGTCATAAATACTTCTCATACTGCTCCATGGTATGCTGACTATGCTAATTACATTGTTGCTAAGTTTATACCACCTAGTGTCACATACCAGCAAAAGAAAAGGTTCTTCTATGATTTGAGGCATTACTTTTGGGATGACCCACATCTTTATAAAGAAAGAGTAGATGGTGTTATTAGACATGGTGTACCTGAGAATGAACAGGAACAGATCCTACGCAAGTGTCACTCCGAAGCTTATGGAGGACACCATGCTGGAGATAGAACTGCACATAAGGTACTGCAATCTGGTTTTTATTGGCCTACTCTCTTCAAGGATGCCCGTAAGTTTGTCTTATCTTGTGATGACTGTCAAAGAATTGTTAATATTGGTAGACGTCAAGAAATGCCTATGAATTATTCACTTGTTATTGAACCATTTGATGTTTGGGGCTTTGACTATATGGGACCCTTTCCTTCCTCTATTGGTAATACACATATTTTAGTTGCTGTTGATTACGTTACTAAGTGGGTAGAAGCTATTCCAACTAGTAGTGCTGATCATAACACCTTTATTAAAATGCTTAAAGAAGTTATTTTTCCAAGGTTTGGAGTCCCTAGATATTTAATGGCTGATGGTGGCTCACATTTTATTCATGGTGCTTTCCGTAAAATGCTTGCTAAATATGATGTTAATCATAGAATTGCATCTCCTTATCACCCTCAGTCTAGTGGTCAAGTAGAGTTGAGCAATAGAGAGATCAAATTAATTTTGCAAAAGACTGTTAATAGGTCCAGAAAGAATTGGTCCAAGAAACTTGATGATCCATTATGGGCTTATAGAACTGCATATAAAAATCCTATGGGTATGTCTCCGTATAAAATGGTTTATGGAAAAGCATGTCACTTACCTCTCGAACTAGAACATAAGGCGTATTGGGCTATTAAAGAGCTCAACTATGATTTTAAACTTGCCAGTGAGAAGTGGTTATTTGATATTAGCTCACTTGATGAATGGAGAACCCAAGCTTATGAAAATGCCAAGTTATTTAAAGAAAAAGTTAAAAGATGGCATGACAAAAGGATACAAAAGAGTGATTTTAATGTAGGTGATTATGTATTGCTATACAACTCTCGTTTAAGATTTTTTGCAGGAAAACTTCTCTCTAAATGGGAGGGTCCTTACGTTATCGAGGAGGTCTACCATTCCGGTGCTGTAAAAATTAATAACTTCGAAGGCACAAATCCGAAAGTGATGAACGGTCAAAGAATCAAACACTATATCTCATGTAATCCCATAAATGTTGAAACCAATGTTATTGAAACCGTAACCCCGGAGGAATACATAAAGGACACTTTCCGGAACGTTTCAGACTCTGAAAAGGAATAGGTATGTGGTACGGTAACTAAACCAACTCCAAAACAGTTTTAAGGCAATATTTCACCGTTTTGGAATATTTAGAAAAATAGAAAATAAGCAGCAGTCCGGAAAGGACACGATGGCACCCACGAGGGTGGAGGGCGCACCCTACCCCCTGGGCGCCCCCTACCTCGTGGGCACCTCGTGTGCTCTCCGGACTCCGTTTTCTTATAGGACATCTATTTTGGTCGGTAAAAATTCATTATATAATCTCCCGGGGGTTTTGACTCCCGTATCACGCAAAAATCCCTTGTCTTTGTTTTGAGCTGTCCTGCTGCAGACAGAGCAACATGTCGTCCCAGGATTCAGAAGGAGAAAGCTACGTGGCTGATTACCTTGCAGATCCTAAGATCTATGGGGATGTGGAGCATTGCGGTTGGACTACGGAAGAAGAAGAGGACTATGAACCCAAGGGAAAGGAGGAGACGAGCTCAGATGAAGACGAAGTCCCACTACCTCAACCTGGGGACACGCATGTGGAGTTCAAAAAGTCAAGTCTCCCGGATAGAGTAAAGAAACCTAAGATCGAGTTTATCCCTTTTCGCCTTTTGTAGGAGAACAAGCATGAACTATGCAAAAAGATACTGAGCCTGGAACAGGAGATCGAGGACCCAAGGGACCAAAATTCCGTCCTCAAACATAAGTTAAGGAAGAAGCCTACGCCATCAACAAAATCTCCACCGTCTCCACCAACAAGGAAGAATTGAGTATCTGGTATGGGCACTCCACTTGGCAACTGCTAAGCTTGGGGGAGTCCCCCGGTATCGTATCACCATCACTTTTATCTTTACCGTTTTTCTTAGTTCGATCCTTTTGGTAATATCTTGATCTAGTAGAATAAAAGTTCTTAGTATGATATAGTTGTGAGTTTTGCTTTATTATCCTTCTATGTAATCGAGTCCGTGAGCTATATAATAAAGATTAGTGTTGAGTCAAGGGCTTGATTATTTTGCCATGATCTTGGGTGAATAAATGAAAAGTGAAAAAGAATAAAAAGAAACAAAAAGTTCATATTGATCTTATTGAGAGTAATGACTTCACATAGAAAGAGTATGATGATTAAAAGTTCTTGGGAGTTGGCAGACATAGCTTTCGTCATTGTTGCAATTAATAGGAAGTAATAAGGAAAGAGAGGTTTTCACATATAGATATATTATCATTGACATCTTTTATGATTGGGAGCACTCATTAAAATATGACATGCTAAAGAGTTGACATTGGACAAGGAAGACAACGTAATGGATTATGTTTTCTTACATCTGAGATAAATTATATTGTCTTGGATCCTCCAACATGTTGAGCTTGCCTTTCCCCCTCATGCTAGCCAAATTCATTGCACCAAGTAGAAATACTACTTGTGCTTCCACATACCCTTAAACCAGTTTTGCCATGAGAGTCCACCATACCTACCTATGGATTGAGTAAGATCCATCAAGTAAATTGTCATCGGTGCAAGCAATAAAAATTGCTCTCTAAATATGTATGACTGATTGGTGTGGAAGAAATAAGCTTTATACGATCGTGTGATATGGAAGTAATAAAAGCGACAGAGTGCATAATAAAGGTCCATATCACAAGTGGCAATATAAAGTGACTGAGATGCCCTCAATTTGACCGTACACTAATCATACACGCAAACGTGTACGACCAAGATCAGGGACTCACGGGAAGATATCACAACACGACTCTACAAATAAAAATAAGTCATACAAGCATCATATTACAAACCAGGGCCTCGAGGGCTCGAATACAAGAGCTCGATCATAGATGAGTCAGCGGAAGCAACAATATCTGAGTACAGACATAAGTTAAACAAATTTGCCTTAAGAAGGCTAGCACAAACTGGGATACAGACCGAAAGAGGCGCAGGCCTCCTGCCTGGGATCCTCCTAAACTACTCCTGGTCATCGTCAGCGGCTTGCACGTAGTAGTAGGCACCTCCAGAGTCAACGGTGGCGTCTGGCTCCTGGACTCCATCGTCTGGTCGCAGCAATAGGGTATAGGAAGGGGGGAAAGAGGGAAGAAAGCAACCATGAGTACTCATCCAAAGTACTCGCAAGCAAGGAGCTGCACTACATATTTATGCATTGGTATCAAATGGAAAAGGGGTATCATATGTGGACTGAACTGCAGAATGCCGGAATAAGAGGGGGGTGGCTAGTCCTATCGAAAACTACGCTTATGGCCACCTCCATCTTGCAGCATGTAGAAGAGAGTAGATGGTAAGTTCACCCAATATCATCGCATAGCATAATACTACCCGGCGATCCTCTCCTTGTCGCCCTGTTAGAGAGCGATCACCGGGTTGTATCTGGCACTTGGAAGGGTGTGTTTTATTTAGTATTCGGTTCTAGTTGTCATAAGGTCAAGGTACAACTCCAAGTCGTCCTGTTACCGAAGATCACGGCTATTCGAATAGTTTAACTTCCCTGCAGGGGTGCACCACATAACCCAACATGCTCGATCACATTTGGCCGGACACACTTTCCTGGGTCATACCCGGCCTCGGAAGATCAACACGTCGCAGCCCTACCTAGGCACAACAGAGAGGTCAGCACGCCGGTTTAAATCCTATGGCGCAGGGGTCTGGGCCCATCGCCCTTTGCACACCTGCACGTTGCGAACGCGGCCGGTGAGCAGACCTAGCAACCTCCATTACAAAGGAAGTTGCGTTACATGGTCCAACCTAGCGCGCGCCGCTCAGTCGCTGACGTCACGAAGGCTTCGGCTGATACCGCGATGTCGAGTGCCCATAACTGTCCCCGCGTAGATGGTTAGTGCATATAGGCCAGTAGCCAGACTCAGATCAAATACCAAGATCTCGTTAAACGTGTTATCTTGCGAACGCCGACCAGGGCCAGGCCCACCTCTCTCCTAGGTGGTCTCAACCTGCCCTGTCGCTCCGCCTCAAAGTAACAGTCGGGGGCCGTCGGGAACCCAGGCCCACCTCTACCGGGATGGAGCCACCTGCCCCTTCAGCCCCCAACTCCGAACAGTACCACAGGTAATGTAACTGTGTAAAGTTATAGTATATGCCCGTGATCACCTCCCGAAGTGATCACGGCCCAGTAGTATAGCATGGCAGACGGACAAGAGTGTAGGGCCACTGATAAACTAGCATCCTATACTAAGCATTTAGGATTGCAGGTAAGGTATCAACAGTTGTAGCAACAATGACAGGCTATGCATCAGGATAGGATTAACGGAAAGCAGTAACATGCTACACTACTCTAATGCAAGCAGTATAGAGGAGAGTAGGCGATATCTGGTGATCAAGGGGGGCTTGCCTGGTTGCTCTGGCAAGAGAGAGTGGTCGTCAACACCGTAGTCGTACTGGGTAGCAGCGGCGTCGGTCTCGGTGTCTAGCGAGAGAAGAGGGGGAAGAAACAATAAATATAATGCAAACAAATGCATGACGATGCATGACATGACAAAGCGTGATGCTAGGTGTGCCCTAACGCGGTACGAGGTGGTACCGGTGAAGGGGGAAAACATCCGGGAAAGTATTCCCGGTGTTTCGCGTTTTCGGACAGATGAACCGGGAAGTTGCGTGTTCGTATGCTAGGGATGCGTGGCGGACGAACGGTGCGTATCCGGATTCGTCTCGTCGTTCTGAGCAACTTTCATATATAAAGTTTTCCGATCCGAGCTACGGTTTATTTTCTATGAATTTCTAAAGTTTAAAATGTTTTCTAGAATTTCGAAATTTCTACCAAGTCTTAGAATCTGTTTATTGACTAGCCAATTTGTGAGGGCTATAATGGGTTATTCATAGCTCTACTGGGGATGATTCCAATAGATGTTTTACTCTACTCCAAGATTACTACCAATACATGCCTTCTGATGGCATGAACAATGCACTTAGCTAGTCCAAATACAGCCCCAAACTAGCCTAGTTAGTGATCTGTTTCTTCAGTTTTCTTTATTAATTAAGATTCACTTTTGTCATTTTTGTAGCAATTAATCCATGCACCTAACAGACTTGTTCCAGTGAGATGAAATGGAGTTGGTCAAGTGTACAAACTATTCCCATCATTTTTATTTATTTTCAAAGTGATTTGCTGTCTATTTTGTTGATGCAAAAAGGGCTAGTCAATAAGTAGCAGCAGTACAAAGCTAGCTACCCCTACAGTAACATTCAGTTACTGTAGCGCAGTAGCAGCAGAAGTGGTCGCGGCCACACTGCACGCACACACAATGCTAGAGCTAAGAGAATATTGCATTTTGTGATTTTTGTAGGATTTAATCCATGCATCAAATAAATTTGGTCCAGTGGGGTAAACTGAAGTTTGTCAAGTGTACTTCCTACACATGTTATTTTTACTCATTTTAGCACTTGATTAGCTATTGTTTATGGGCTGTTCAGATAGCTAAACGGCGTAGCAGCACAAAAGCTAGCTACCGCTACAGTAACTGAATGTTACTGTAGCGGGGCAACAGCAGAGTGTAGCGGCGCGATGCGGGCGCTAGGCAGCGGCGGCGAGCAGCAGAGGAGCTGCAGCAGCGAGCAGCAGCCAAAGCAGGGGAGAGGCTGCGGGCGCGCGCGCGACAGCGGCAGTGGCCACGGCGCGAAGCAGCAACAGGCGAGCAGGCAGCGCGAGGTGGGGAGGCAGAGGAGGAGCGGTCAGGCGCAGGTCAAGCGCCATGGGGCGACCAGTGCGGCGTGCACGCGCAGCGGCGAGGCGAGTAGGCGAGCCGAGCGGGGAGGTAGGGCGACGGCCACGACACGCGACAGCGTGCGCGCAGGCGTGCTGCGACGGGCAGCAGGTGCAGCAGGCAAAGGCGTGCGTGGGTGGGCACGCACAGACGTGGCCGGGCGCAGCCGATCGCGGCCAGAGGCGTGCGATGCGGGCAGGGCTTGGCCCGGGCGCACGTGTGCGAGGGCACTGCCCGGGGCGGCCAGAGGTGTGGACTACGGCAGCGACTAGCGGCGGCAACTAGCGGCGGCCGACGCGGTGCTTGATGAAAGCTTCACTGCCGAGCACACGCGAGCAAGCCGCGTGGTGCAATCGATTCAACGGAGTGCCTAGAGCACACATGCATCGCGGACGGGTCCAGAGAGGCCCTGCGTGCTTGACCTCATTGGCCATGGCGGACGGTGGTGCGACAACTCATGGGACGTCGCTATGGAAAGAAATCGAGCATTGGGTTGAGAGGGAAAACGACAATGAGCTCACAACGGAGCTTGGAGAAGGCACGACGAGGCTGAAGCTCGTTGGAGAGGCGCGAATCGAGCGACGTCGACCGGCGGATGCAGTCGGGGAAGAAGCGGATGGAGACGGCTCGATCCGGTGCTTGCAGTTGCTGTAGAAGAGGACGCGGTGCTCCTGGACAGCTTGGAACGGCGCGGGGGAGCCAGTGGCCGCGACGACGGCGATGTGCCAGCGATGAGCCCACTCGGGCGAATGAGACAGAGAGGGAGGCTGCGAGAGGGAGAAGGTGGCGGCTAGGGTTCGACAGCGGGAGAGAGGAGGGGCTCGGGGGGGCTTTATCCTCTCAGGGGGCATCGCCGGATGGTCGCCGTGTGGCCATCCGCAGCCATGGATGGGGTGCGCACGTCCACGCGCTCCTGGTGAGCAGTAGGAAGGAGGAGGTGGCGAGGTGGGCTGGGCTCCCACTGTTGACATAGAGCCCAGTTCACTAGTAGTTTAGGGTTTTTTTATGTTTCTTTTATTCCTTCTCTGATTTGTAAATTTTTAGGCCATCCATTCACTTATGTAAAATATGAGACTTGGCTCGATAAATTACTTGCAATATTTAGCACTGCCAGAAAAAGATTTCGTGATCAAATGATTTCATTTGAATTTTTCAAATAAATGATTTGGCACTTTAAAATTCTGCTTTGGTGCTATTTCATGTTGTTTAAGTCACATAATGAATTCAGGTGATGTTGTATTTCTAAAGATAATTAGTTATGAATTATTTCATATTTAATGAACATTTTATTTTCTAATTTGAACAACTTTTATTTTTCACTTTAAATTGGAATTGCAATTTGCATTGGAATTGGAAACGAGATATGATGCAAATGATGATCAAGCATAGTTAATCATGGTGACTTGGCATAATCAGAGGGTGATCACTGTGGTGTGAGGCTGGGATGTTACAAATCTCCTCCACTACAAGAAATCTCGTCCCGAGATTTAAGTGGAGCAGTAAAGGGTAACTTCGGAAGAACTAACCCTTATAGGGATAATTATCTGGTGGACAATTCAGGGAATGTGGCAGAAGTATCTCTTGAGTTGAAACTCAAGAATACACCGAGAGAAAAGTAAGAAAGTACCATGAGAAGTTTCAAGAAGGCGGGCAATCGTTCAGTGCCTGAAACAGGGCGTGAAAGGGGGTTCATAGCAACGGGAATAAGTATTGTGTCTGATACCAGAGTTGATGATCTCATCGGCAGGTGGCTCATGAATTACGTTTGAGGCCACACGCGAGGAATAACTTTGGGAACAGGGGGTGTACATGAGAGTCAGGTTTCGATCTTGTGGAACTGTGGGTTATGGGCCCACCATGTGGGTTAAAAGTAGAAAGGCAGTTGACATCTTGCATGGTCATGTAAGCAAGGCATGTCAGTGGTTAGTCTGTCGGTTATGTCGACAACAACATCAGTACCAAGGGCGAGGGACGAAGAGAACCATTTTCCTGCTCGTTGAACGAGGCGTACCAATAGGCAAAGTTCTCATCCATCTGTGGTTACCAGAATATCATCAACCAAAGTAACAGGGTCTTACTGACAGAGTGGTACAACAAGGTGTTAACATAAGCAGGGAAATATTACAGCTTACATAATATAGATCATAAGAAAGGTTAAACCAAACAATGGAGAGAAAAATATGATTATCAGATTAATCAGAACAATGGAAAGGAAAATGTGTTTAAACACATATTTCAAGGGTATATCCTTCCCAAGGACAAGCAGAGCACGATATCCATGACAGGATATAATGTAGAAAACTCTTTAGGTAAGGGAGAGAAATTTCAGGACATTACCCATACAGCGGTGTTTGGATAATTGAGCAGGAAACATTTAACATTAGGCTTTAAATGTTCTTGTTTAAAATTGGAGTACATATATATGCTTCGAGATAGCATTGACATGGTCTTCAGGCAAAGTTTAGACTGTGGAACACACAAAGGATCCATCAGGAATAACTTGTAGAATAAGTCTTACAATTTCCTCATGGAAGAATGGATAACCTTGCTGAAAAGGAATCTATAACCATAGGGCCTCCGGCCGGGTGTGCTAAGCACGACGTCCTGGATATAAAAGATGGTAATACTCCAAGGTAAAGAAGAACAAATGTTGGATATCAAGGAACTCAAGGTATAACACAGAACACAAACAAGTTTGTGTTGGAGGGAAGGCAATAAAGTTGTCGATGATAACATAATTCATCGAGGGGCAAGGATGGTATTTCTCATCATGACTTCGATTGATATCCTAGAAGAGCTCATAAGATTGATGATGATCACGACACAATTGTTGAGAGATTTCATGAAGATGTAATCCATCGGCGATGACATCAAGTCAAGAGAATGATGAAGCGAAAGGTTATTGGAACCACGGGTACGACACAAACTCGAAACCAAGTTTGTGGTTTAAGGAGAAATGATATGATGAGGAAACTCGACGTAAGCTTAGCTCATCATCGAAAATTGTGCTCCGGGAAGAAGGACCAGGTAGAACAGTTAAGAGCAGCACGATAAGGATATAGCCGATAAAGCAAGGAATGACTTGAAGGATTATTAAACTCATAAGCAACAAAAATTGTTTAGGGTTATTGAATCGGAGTGCGGACTCGATTCACTATTCGGTGTTCTCGGTTGACGACAACCCAGAACCTAGGAACAATTGGATCCGGTGAGTGATAATAGTTGATGAAGAACCCATAAGAAGTTATGATGTCCCATGATATTCCTGAGATACCAGGGTGTAATACTCGATGGTAGATCAAAGTAAAGGTTGGACTGGTGTATTGGTCCTCACAAGACAAGTGCTTAAACTTGCCCGAGAAATGGGTTCAAAGAAGAACATATGGTCGGAACCACGATTGCAAGGATCAATTCACAGATACCAAATGATATTATATCAAGGGGATAGTTATTAATACAAGAAGCTTCCATGATAGGATATACATCGTGTCCATGGGCATGAACACAAGTTCAAGGTCGACTCCCACTTCCTCAATGCATAACCTTCCATTCACCTCTCGCTTTTCGAAAATGACATTAGTTGTTGAAAGTGTTAACTGGTGCAATACCAGATAAGTATGACCCATGAAATCTTTTAGGTTCACATCGATTAGGGAAGGCGTTGGTTCAACCCATCGGGGCATCTTAGGAACATATACCACAAACTTCGGAGTAAACAATAGAAGCTCAAAAGTAGAGTAGGATTATCATAGCAGAGGATACAAATTACCAAAGGCATTATATACCCATGGAAAGGCTCACAAGGTTATTGAATATGAAGGACACTGTCGGATAATAATCCAACAAGGGGTCTTGTGGTCTACAATGGAGTTGATGCGAGTATTGATACTCAATGAGAGGAAGAAGGAATTTAAGGGCATCGGATTATAGAAACAACTGACTAATTCAAAGATCAAATGGAAAGGAACTATCATTTCCAATTCAAGGGATCAGAAGCAATGCTCCAGCTCATGTTTAAAATGGCGTCTGAGCCGGAAGGATGAATTTTAGGATCTGGTTGAGGATTGTGAGCATTCGAAATTTATTGAATCGATGGACTCAAGATGATAGTGACAAGGGATGCCAATAAGATTACTATACTTATGGGATTAACCATAATGCAAACAAGCAAGAATCTCAAGAGCAATAAGCTGTTGAGGATTTTCGGAAGATCAAATAGTATTTCGAAGACTTTGGTGAAACACATGAACAACTAGGGAGAAACAAATCCTCGGTGTGTGTGTGAGGATTAATTTGTAGGTGTATTCAGGTGACAAGGAACTGCAAGGCAGTAGGCACAAGGATTCTCGGAACAACAACGAGTATTTTGAGGTATCTTGTAATAACAAGAGAAACTGGGGACTAAGGTAAGAATGGCAAGTGCATGTAGTTATCTATAGGGGATGACGGTGGAAGGGAATTGCAAACGCAATGAGAACAAGTTCTCAAGATAACATCGGAGAGTATCTTCTGAATCTTCTGGTGCAGTAGGCGATCATTTGTAATAAGGGGCTCTCCGGGAGGAAGTAATTACAAGAACCTAGAGTTAGAGTTAGCAAAACCTTTTAACCCGAATAGAAGAGAGATCAGAGTCCCAAAGTATAGACAATGAATAAAAGATCCTAATACCACCAAATGGCGACGTGGGCCCATGGGCCGCACATCCATGTTAGTAAAAGATTTGCAATGTCTAGACTCAACTTCGGCCAAGGAGTTGGAAGGGAATTCCTACAGGCAGTCAGCTCTGATATTGAGACGCCCCCAATTTGACTGTACACTAATCATACACGCAAACGTGTACGACCAAGATCAGGGACTCATGGGAAGATATCACAACACGACTCTACAAATAAAAATAAGTCATACAAGCATCATATTACAAGCCAAGGGCCTCGAGGGCTCGAATACAAGAGCCCGATCATAGACGAGTCAGCGGAAGCAACAATATCTGAGTACAGACATAAGTTAAACAAATTTTCCCTAAGAAGGCTAGCACAAACTGGGATACAGACCGAAAGGGGCGCAGGCCTCCTGCCTGGGATCCTCCTAAACTACTCCTGGTCATCGTCAGCGGCTTGCACGTAGTAGTAGGCACCTCCAGAGTCAACGGTGGCGTCTGGCTCCTGGACTCCATCGTCTGGTCGCGGCAATAGGGTATAGGAAGGGGGGAAATAGGGAAGAAAGGAACCATGAGTACTCATCCAAAGTACTCGCAAGCAAGGAGCTGCACTACATATTTATGCATTGGTATAAAATGGAAAAGGGGTATCATATGTGGACTGAACTGCAGAATGCCGGAATAAGAGGGGGGTGGCTAGTCCTATCGAAGACTACGCTTATGGCCACCTCCATGTTGCAGCATGTAGAAGAGAGTAGATGGTAAGTTCACCCAATATCATCGCATAGCATAATACTACCCGGCGATCCTCTCCTCGTCGCCCTGTTAGAGAGCGATCACCGGGTTGTATCTGGCACTTGGAAGGGTGTGTTTTATTTAGTATCCAGTTCTAGTTGTCATAAGGTCAAGGTACAACTCCAAGTCGTCCTGTTACCGAAGATCACGGCTATTTGAATAGTTTAACTTTCCTGCAGGGGTGCACCACATAACCCAACATGCTCGATCACATTTGGCCGGACACACTTTCCTGGGTCATACCCGGCCTCGGAAGATCAACACGTCGCAGCCCTACCTAGGCACAACAGAGAGGTCAGCACGCCGGTCTAAATCCTATGGCGCAGGGGTCTGGGCCCATCGCCCTTTGCACACCTGCACGTTGCGAACGCGGCCGGTGAGCAGACCTAGCAACCTCCATTACAAAGGAAGTTGCGTTACGTGGTCCAACCCAGCGCGCGCCGCTCAGTCGCTGACGTCACGAAGGCTTCGGCTGATACCACGACGTCGAGTGCCCATAATTGTCCCCGCGTAGATGGTTAGTGCGTATAGGCCAGTAGCCAGACTCAGATCAAATACCAAGATCTCGTTAAATGTGTTATCTTGAAGACACCGCGAACGCCGACCAGGGCCAGGCCCACCTCTCTCCTAGGTGGTCTCAACCTGCCCTGTTGCTCCGCCACAATGATCCACCCAGAGGGCCGTCGGGACAAAGGTCCTTTCAACCCCCAATCCATGAGTCACTCGCGGTTACTCCTCGAGCCAACCCGACTTTAGTCATCACATGTATCATGTATAAAGTATAGGTATATACCCGTGATCAACTCCCGAGTGATCATGGCCCGATAGTATAGCATGGCAGACGGACAAGAATGTATGGCCACTGATGATAAACTAGCATCCTATACTAAGCATTTAGGATTGCAGGTAAGGTATCAACAGTTGTAGCAACAATGACAGGCTATGCATCAGGATAGGATTAACGGAAAGCAGTATCATGCTACACTACTCTAATGCAAGCATTATAGAGGATAGTAGGCGATATATGGTGATCAAGGAGGGGGCTTGCCTGGTTGCTCTGGCAAGAGAGAGTTGTCGTCAACCCCGTAGTCGTACTGGGTAGCAGCGGCGTCGGTCTCGGTGTCTAGCGAGAGAAGAGGGGGAAGAAACAATAAATATAATGCAAACAAATGCATGATGATGCATGACATGACAAAGCGTGATGCTAGGTGTGCCCTAATGCGGTACGAGGTGGTACCGGTGAAGGGGGAAAACATGTGGGAACGTATTTCCGGTGTTTCGCGTTTTCGGACAGATGAACCGGAGGGGGAAAGTTGCGTGTTCGGTATGCTAGGGATGCGTGGAGGACGAACGGGTTGTGTATCCGGATTCGTCTCGTCGTTCTGAGCAACTTTCATATATAAAGTTTTCCGATCCGAGCTACGGTTTATTTTCTATGAATTTCTAAAGTTTAAAATGTTTTCTAGAATTTCGGAATTTCTACCAAGTCTTAGAATCTGTTTATTGACTAGCCAATTTGTGAGGGCTATAATGGGTTATTCATAGCTCTACTAGGGATGATTCCTATAGATGATTTACTCTACTCCAAGATTACTACCAATACATGCCATCTGATGGCATGAACAGTGCACTTAGCTAGTCCAAATACAGCCCCAAACTAGCCTAGTTAGTAGTCTGTTTTTCAGTTTTCTTTGTTAACAGAAGATTCACTTTTGTCATTTTTGTAGCAATTAATCCATGCACCTAACAGACTTGTTCCAGTGAGATGAAATGGAGTTGGTCAAGTGTACAAACTATTCCCATCATTTTTATTTATTTTCGAAGTGATTTGCTGTCTATTTTGTTGATGCAAAAGGGGCTAGTCAATAAGCAGCAGCAGTACAAAGCTAGCTACCCCTATAGTAACATTCAGTTACTGTAGCAAAGTAGCAGCAGAGGTGGATGCGGCCACACTGCACGCACACACGATGCTAGGGCTAAGAGAATATTGCATTTTGTGATTTTTGTAGGATTTAATCCATGCATCAAATAAATTTGGTCCAGTGGGGTAAACTGAAGTTTGTCAAGTGTACTTCCTACACATATTATTTTTACTCATTTTAGCACTTGATTAGCTATTGTTATGGGCTATTCAGATAGCTAAACGGCGTAGCAGCACAAAAGCTAGCTACCGCTACAGTAACTGAATGTTACTGTAGCGGAGCAGCAGCAGAGTGTAGCGGCGCGATGCGGGCGCTAGGCAACGGCGGCGAGCAGCAGAGGAGCTGCAGCAGCGAGTAGCAGCAAAGCAGGGGAGAGGCTGCGGGCACGCGCGTGCGACAGCGGCAGTGGCCACGGCGTGAAGCAGCAACAGGCGAGTAGGCAGCGCGAGTGGGGAGGCAGAGGAGGAGCGGTCAGGCACAGGCCAAGCGCCATGGGCGCGACCAGTGCGGCGTGCACGCGCAACGGCGAGGCGAGTAGGCGAGCCGAGCGGGGCGGTAGGGCGACGACCATGACACGGCGACAGCGTGCGCGCGGGTGTGCTGCGACGGGCAGCAGGTGCAGCAGGCAAAGGCGTGCGTGGGTGGGCACGCACAGACGTGGCCGGGCGCAGCCGATCGCGGCCAGAGGCGTGCGGTGCGGGAAGGGCTTGGCCCGGCGCATGCGTGCGAGGGCACCGCCCGGGGCGGCCAGAGGTGTGGACTACGGCGGCGACTAGCGGCGGCCAACGCGGTGCTCGATGAAAGCTTCACTGCAGAGCACACGCGAGCAAGCCGCGTGGTTCCTGGAGCACGCATGCATCGCGGACGGGTCCAGAGAGGCCCTGCGTGCTTGACCTCATCGGCCATGGCGGACGGTGGTGCGACAACTCATGGGGACATCGCTACGGAAAGAAATCGAGCATGGGTTGAGAGGGAAAACGACAATGAGCTCACAGCGGAGCTTAGAGAAGGCACGACGAGGCTGGAGCTCGTTGGAGAGGCGCGAATCGAGCGGCATCGACCGGCGGATGCAGTCGGGGAAGGAGAGGGCTCGACCCGGTGCTTGCAGTTGCTGTAGAAGAGGACGCGGTGCTCCTGGACAGCTTGGAACGGCGCGGGGGAGCCAGTGGCCGCGACGACGGCGATGTGCCAGCGACGAGCCCACTCGGGCGAACGAGACAGAGAGGGAGGCTGCGAGAGGGAGAAGGTGGCGGCTAGGGTTCGACAGCGGGAGAGAGGAGGGGCTCGGGGGGGCTTTATCCTCTCAGGGGGCATCGCCGGATGGTCGCCGTGTGGCCATCCGCGGCCATGGACGGGGCGCACACGTCCACGGCGCTCCTGGTGAGCAGTAGGAAGGAGGAGGTGGCGAGGTGGGCTGGGCTCCCACTGTTGACATAGAGCCCAGTTCACTAGTAGTTTAGGGTTTTTTTATGTTTCTTTTATTCCTTCTCTGATTTGTAAATTGTTAGGCCATCCATTCACTTATGTAAAATATGAGACTTGGCTCGATAAATTACTTGCAATATTTAGCACTGCCAGAAAAAGGTTTCGTGATCAAATGATTTCATTTGAATTTTTAATAAATGATTTGGCACTTTAAAATTCTGCTTTGGTGCTATTTCATGTTGTTTAAGTCACATAATGAATTCAGGTGATGTTGTATTTCTAAAGATAATTAGTTATGAATTATTTCATATTTAATGAACATTTTATTTTCTAATTTGAACAACTTTTATTTTTCACTTTAAATTTGAATTGCAGTTTGCATTGGAATTGGAAACGAGATATGATGCAAATGATGATCAAGCATAGTTAATCATGGTGACTTGGCATAATCAGAGGGTGATCACTATGGTGTGGGGCTGGGGATGTTACAGTGACGTTCTTTCGCATTAGTATTTTGTGCATCCAACCATAAAAGCGCATGACAACCTCTGCTTCCCTCTGCGAAGGGCCTATCTTTTACTTTTATCTCCTACATTGCATAAGAGTCATGGTGATCTTCACCCTTCCTTTTTACATTTTATCCTTTGGCAAGCACAATATGTTGGCAAGATCCTGGTATATATGGCTAATTGGATGTGAGCTCTCATGAACTATTATTGTTGACATTACCCTTGAGGTAAGACATTGGGAGGAGAAACTATAAGCCCCTATCTTTCTCTGTGTCCGATTAAAACTCCATACCCATAAGTATTCCATGAGTGTCAGCAATTGTGAAAGATTATATGATAGTTGAGTATGTGGACTTGCTGAAAAGCTCTTATACATTGATTCTTTCCTATGTTATGATAAATTGCAATTGCTTCAGTGACTGAGATTATAGTTTGTTAGTTTTCAATGAAGTTTAAGATTCATACTTGATATTGTGATTGAATTATTACTCTAGCATAAGAAATCATATGACAAGAATAATATAAGTTGATGTTCTAAGAATGATCATGATGCCCTCATGTCCGTATTTTTTTATCGACACCTCTGTCTCTAAACATGTGGACATATTTTTGATTTTGGCTTTTCGCTTGAGGACAAGCGAGGTCTAAGCTTGGGGGAGTTGATACGTCCATTTTGCATCATGCTTTTATATCAATATTTATTGCATTATGGGCTGTTATTACACATTATGTCACAATACTTATGCCTATTCTCTCTTATTTTACAAGGTTTACATAAAGAGGGAGAATGCCAGCAGCTGGGATTCTGGCTGGAAAAGGAGCAAATATTAGAGACCTATTCTACACAGCTCCAAAAGTCCTGAAACTTCACGGATGATGTTTCCCAAATATATAAAAAACATTGAGCGCAAGAACTTCACCAAGGGGGCCACACCCTGCCCACGAGGGTGGGGGGCGCGCCCCCTTACCTCGTGGGCCCCCTAGTGGCTCTCCGTTGACTATCTTCTACTATATGGACTCTTTCGATGGGAAAATAATCATAACCCATCTTCTCGGGCGAAACTCCGCCACCACGAGGCGGAACCAATCTAGGGTTCTAGCGGGGCTGTTCTGCCGGGGAAACTTCCCTCCTTGAGGGGGAATTCATCGCCATCATCATCACCAATGCTCCTCTCATCGGGAGAGGGCAATCTCCGTCAACATCTTCATCAGCACCATCTAATCTCAAAACCCTAGTTTATCTGTTGTATCCAATTCTTGTCTCCAACTCCGGGATTGGTGCTAGTAGGTTGCTAATAGTGTTAATTACTCCTTGTAGTTGATGCTACTTGGTTTAATTGGTGGAAGATCATATGTTCAGATCCTATATGCACATTAATAACCCTCTGATTATGACCATTTTTATGCTTTGTGAGTAGTTACTTTTGTTCCTGAGGACATGGGAGAAGTCTTGCTATTAGTAGTCATGTGAATTTGGTAGTCGTTCGATATTTTGATGAGATGTATGTTGTCTCTCCTCTAGTGGTGTTATGTGAACGTCGACTACATGACACTTCACCATTGTTTGGGCCTAGAGGAAGGCATTGGGAAGTAATAAGTAGATGATGGGTTGCTAGAGTGACAGAAGCTTAAACCCTAGTTTATGCGTTGCTTTGTAAGGGGCTGATTTGGATCCATATGTTTCATGCTATGGTTAGGTTTACCTTAATACTTTTGTTGTATTTGCGAATGCTTGCAATAGAGGTTAATCATAAGTGGGATGCTTGTCCAAGTAAGGGCAACACCCAAGCACCGGTCCACCCACATACCAAATTATCAAAGTACCGAACGCGAATCATATGAACGTGATGAAAACTAGCTTGACGATATTCCCATGTGTCCTCGGGAGTGCTTTACATCATATAAGAGTTTGTCCAGGCTTGTCCTTTGCTACAAAAAGGATTGGTCCACCTTGCTGCACCTTATTTACTTTTGTCACTTGTTACTCATTATAAATTATCTTATCACAAAACTATATGTTACCACTTATTTCAGTACTTGCAGAGAATACCTTGCTGGAAACCGCTTATCATTTCCTTCTGCTCCTCGTTGGGTTCGACACTCCTACTTATCGAAAGGACTACGATAGATCCCCTATACTTGTGGGTCATCACTCAACTACCTGAGAATCCAAATGATATTTCTATTTCTGATGCTGAAACACAATCTGGTAATGAACCTGAAACTAGTGATAAGGTTAATGATAATGTTCATGATGATGCTCAACCTAGTAATGACAATTGAGGGAGTCCTCTATTAGGGGGTATCCGGACATCCGGATTATATCCTTTGGCCGGACTGTTGGACCATGAAGATACAAGATTGAAGACTTCGTCCCGTGTCCGGATGGGACTCTACTTGGCGTGGAAGGCAAGCTAGGCAATACGGATGTGTATATTTCCTCCTTTGTAACCGACCTTGTGTAACCCTAGCCCCCTCCGGTGTCTATATAAACCGGAGGGTTTTAGTCCGTAGGACAACATACAATGATAGCATAGGCTAGCTTCTAGGGTTTAGCCTCTCCGATCTCGTGGTAGATCAACTCTTGTACTACTCATATTATCAAGGATAAATCAAGCAGGGCGTAGGGTTTTACCTCCATCAAGAGGGACCAAACCTGGGTAAAACATCGTGTCCCCTGCCTCCTGTTACCATCCGCCTTAGATGTACAGTTCGGGACGCCCTACCCGAGATCTGCCGGTTTTGACAACAACATTGCTGCTTTCATTGAGAGTTCCTCTGTGTCATCGCTGTAAGGAAGGATGCCTCATCTCATTGTTAAAAACAACATTACCGCCGGGGGAGCCCTGGCTGTCGGCCGAACTCTCCGGCTAGGCAGTTTCATCATGACCGCATGTTCAGCTGCTGCACCGACGATGACTTCTCGGGTCATCGAAAACAGCCTCCACGTCGGCTCGGAATTCGCCGAGCTGATGGATCGAATGGAGCTCTCTTCCCTAAACGAGCTCTTGGATCGCATCACCGCCTTGGGAGTCGCTACGGACTATGATCGGATTGGGCTTAAACCCAATCAAAGGGAGATTAGCTCTCCACCGGTCACCCATCATGTCGCGGTGGTGGAGGAACAGTGCGACGATTCTTCCTCTATCTTGAGGACTAACTATGTCCGGATTCCTGAGCTCTCCGAGCCGGATACCCGTTTACGGGAGGACATCACCCAAGCCCTGAGCCTAGAGTTAGGCAGCGGGCTAGACTCATCGGGCAACATCCCGGAATCCGAACTTCCAAGATCGGAAACTCCTCAGCCCCTGGGTCTCGATCGGGTAGGGGTTCAGACTCAAACCCACCCACCCACCCAGACATAAACGATCTTTCCCACATCAGGCAAGATGGGGTGAGACCCAACACAAATTCGCCATAGCAATACTACCTTTAAAGGAGTAACGCCAGGCCCAGGGGCTCGTTGTATAGGCTCCCTCTTACTACAAGTTATATTCGGCTCCCCCGATAACTTCCGTCGCGAGCATTTAACTTTCCACATCGCTCCGTTTCAAAGTGGCTATCAAGCACTGCTCGGACGCGAAGCTTTTGCTCGCTTTAATGCAATACCGCACTACGCCTCCCTCACACTCAAGATGCCCGGTCCACGCGGCATCATTACAGTGCACGGAAATATCAAGCGATCTCTGCACGCCGAAGAGAGTGAAGCTGCCTTGGTCACCGCACACTAAAGGCGCCCGGACAAACGAAAGCATCCAATAGGTCGTCAAGACCTCAGATACAACTAATCAAGTCCGGCGCCACTATTTATACGGAAATAAGTGGCCACACCCCTATTTGTCAATACAAGGGGCTCAACGCGCGCAGACAAGTGGAAATTTCTTATCATCTTGAATCACACATGGTTTCTTTAAAAACTATCTTTTTGCATGACAACTTTTTCACTTAACTTCCTCTCTTTTACAGACGATCATCGTGCTACACCCGTCCAGGATACGGCACAACGGAGACACAGGCGCAGACGTGCAGCAGGGACCCGCTCCAAGGATTCTTTTTAGATTAAGACCCTGTGTAAACCTTTTTTACTGTCTCTTGTTGATACATATCTACCGTTGAGAAAGATGCTGACGTCTTGGCATGTGGCCACGCCAGAACAATGCTCGTACCTGGACACAAGGGGCTTCTTACAAAGGCCATTATTTAGGCCCATTTTATACCACAAAAATCGAATACCTTAGGGAGTGTTCGGCGTCGCGAGTTTGGCCCTATTTGCATCAGCTCCAAATCATTGTCTTTGGTCAAATGTTGGGTTTGACCGGCTCCTGTGTTTTGGTGCCTTACGTTCCGCTTTACCGGCTAAGGTAGCACCAGGAGAACTACTGCGATTGTGCCCTGGTTCATCCGGACGAGCACCACAGTAGAGAAAGCCGAAAACTGACTGTCATGATATAGTGTGAGACTGGTCAACCACTCGATGACCTGTGGGAATGTTAGAATTCCTCCACCTTAACGAAGGGCCGTTTTCTGGCCAGGCATGTACGCACCCCGGAACCGGGAGAGTGCGGAGCCACCAGGGGCTATCTAGTAGCCCCACTGTCAAACTCCTATGGCTAAGTGAAAGTGCTAAAGCATTATAGTCCGGTTGCCTTGCTCGCTCCGCTATCACCTCCTTAATAGGACCAAGACGTTGGGTTAAGTGTGAACGCGTGTTTTTGCGAGCACCTCCACATTATATGCGTGGGGGCTGAAGCCAACGACTGCAATCTTTCAGGTTATACACACGTATACGTAAACGACCGCCCAGGAGGCATCATATTACTTTCAGGCAAAAGTATAAAAATACCCTTATAAAAATTAATAAAAGCATTTCGCTTACAATGAGATTACATATCACTCAAACATAATATTTTTTGAGCACTGGGTCTCTATCAAACGGGCACCCTCAAGTACTTCTTCAAAATAGTGCTCAGCAGCCTTTCGACCTATACCCGAATCCCGCGCTGCAACATTGGTAGCATCCATCTCCGCCCAGTATGCCTTAATACGGGCAAAGGCCATCCGTGCGCCCTCTATGCACGCCGACCTCTTCATCGCATTAATGTGCGGCACCATGTCAAGGAACTGCTGCACCAAGCTGAAATAGTTGTTCGGTTTTGACCTTCCCGGCCACAGCTGATCCACAATAGACCTCATAGAGAGTCCGGACAACCTGTTTAGTTCAGCCCATTCGGCTAATTAGTCAGTCAATGAAAGTGGATGCTCGGGAGAATGGAGTTGTCTCCAAAACAGCTGGTCTACTCCACGGTCTGTCTGACGCTGGAAGTACTTGGCCGCATCGGCAGCGCTCGCCGCCAAATCCATATACACATCCTTCGAACTCCACAGCCGATCCAGAGGGGCATACCGTGGATCTCCGAATTTCCTCCGCAACATAAAGGATTTCCCAGCTACAATATCCCCGGCTTCCCGCAGCTCCTCCTTCTTTGCCCTCATAGCAGAGCGGAGATCCTTTTTCATCGCAGCAGCCTTCTCAAGGTCCGATGCCTTCGCTTGGTTTTCCTTTTCGAGAACCCGGCAACGGTCGGCGGTGGCTTTTAATTCCACAGCCATCTTGGCCATCTTGTCTCGGGTCTCGCCATGCGTGGCCTTCTCGGCTTGCAACTCTTCGGCCGCCTTCACAGCAGCCGAATTACCTAACCTCGCTTGTTCCTTGGCTCGGGCAAGTTCTGCCCGCAAGGCTTCAACAGTGGCAGCTCCATCTGCAGTCACAACATATTTAAGATACTGGTATCATACTGCTCTTCTTATGTGGCGTTTACCAGATATTGATACTTACCCTGTGCCTCGTCAAGCCTTTTGTTAACAAGCTCGATGTCGGCGTCTGCCGCATCCAACTGCCGTTCTAAATGGGCAAACTCGCTAGTCCGGCTAGCCACCGGAGCTTCCATCACCTGCACATAGAGGCAGTATGGTTATTACCTAGGAATATGATCCTCTGTTCGTCGCCGTTTCCGACGACAACCAGAGTCTCAGGGGCTACTATCTACATAGGGCACACCTAGCATGTGCAGGACTATCATACATTCTTTTACGTACCTCAAAGCCTGTCAGTAGACTCATAAAAGCTTCATGCAATCTGCTTTCGGCGAACGATATTCTCTCCATCACCGTATTCATCAGCACACGGTGTTCATCTGAGATGGCCGCTCGCCCCACCAACTCCCTCAGAACATCCGATCGCACACTAGACGGTGCCGGACTCTTTTGTCTGCTCTCTTCGGGAGCCGAACATTGGGAGCTTCGGGGGCCAACGGGATTATCTTCTGGCCTCACCGGACTGGGAGAGGCCCTCCGCGACGACACTTCAGGGTGGCCCGCTTTCGGAGCGGAGGAGTCCGGAGGAGGCGTTTCGCTCTCCATCATCTCTGGAAGAAGATCCCCTGAAGATGAGCTCATTTGAGAGGGGCTAAGGCCCGAACTGCGAAAATATATGCGGTGGTTATCTTCTCAGAAGAAAAAGATGGCATATCTGTACTACCAAAGGTATTTCGGGTCACTTACGACTCGTGGGAGGATTGATCCCCCCGCGGACTGTGTGCGGCAACAACGCCCCCAAGGTGGGACCCTCTGTGGGAGACTTCTTCTCCCATTTGGAAGCTTCGGCTTCCGAATCCCCGGGCGCAATCCTTTTCCTCTTCTGGTCGCCTTCCCTCATGGAGACGCTCGCTCCCTCGGCTACAAAGGGCAGCGTTGGGGGCCCGTGTCCGCCCGCATTATCCTCCACGGTATCTTCCTTCAAGGGCTCCGGGCAAGGTGCGGTCTGGAGCATCTTCTCCAATACCGGATTTTCCAAACCCTCAGGGAGGGGGCCGAACACCGAATCAACTTCACCTTTGTTAGCCAGTCCTGGTCAAAAAGCGAACTCTCAGAGATAACTTTGTAACAAAGTAGAGAAAGTATGTTCGGCCGGAAGATGCCTTACCTGTTCGGCGGTGCAGTTGCTACTCAGGCCCACGTCCTCGGTGATTTCCGGACACTCCATCTGAGGTCCGAAGAATGATTTGTACATCTCCTCGTGCGTCAGGCCGAGAAAATTTTGAATTGCACGTGGTCCCTCGGGAGTGAACTCCCATAGACGAAGAGGCCGGCGTTTGCAAGGCTGCACTTGACGAACCAACATAACCTGTATCACCGCAACCAAACTGAAATCTCCATTGAAGAGATCTCGAATGCAGCCTTGCAGTATAGGCACGTCCTTGGCTGGCCCCAGCTCAGACCTCTGCTGATCCATGACATCAGCTGTGGTGGGGGGCCCGAGCGGAAAATAGGGGGGGCCGCCCACTTGGCACTTCTAGGAGCCGTGATGTAGAACCACTCCTGTTGCCACAATTCAGACACCTCTGGGATGGAACCTTTGGTCCACGGAGCTCCCGTCATCTTGTGTATTGAGGCACCTCCACACGCTGCATGCTCCCCCTCGACCAACTTCGGCTTCACTACAAAGGTCTTGAGCCATAGGCCAAAGTGAGGGGTAACCCGGAGGAAGGCCTCGCACACGATAATAAATGTCGTGATATGAAGAAAGGAGTCCGGAGCTAGATCATGAAAATCTAGCCCGTAATAAAACATCAAACCCCTGACGAAAGGATCCAGGGCAAGGCCTAGGCCTCGGAGGAAGTGGGAAACGAACACGACGTTTTCGTTAGATTCGGGGGTGGGGACAGCCTGCCCTTGGGGAGGCAGCCGATGCAAAATCTCGGCGGTCAGATATCTGGCCTCCCTCAACTTCTTGATGTATTCTTCCGTGACGGTGGAAGGCATCCATCGGCCTTGAAGGCTAGATCCGGACATGACTGAAGGTTCGGGGCGCCTGACCTGAACTTCGGGCGTTTGAGCTTGAGGTGGGGGAAGGATTCGATTGAGCACGGGAGGGAAAAATAAAAGCCTTGTCCCCTTTATAAAGAGGGTGAATATCAAGCGTCCTCTCCGTGTCCGTTTGGACTTCCCTACAATCTAGGAGTCCTAGAAGCGGTTGGGTTACCCACGCCCGTATTGATGAGAATCCCGGAATAAGGGGGCCACGATCTCTGCTTTAACAAGACGTGCCAAGGAAACCGCCTCGCATAACGCGCTGAGATGGGACAGTAGAATGGTTCGAATAAAAGCTTGGCCGTGGTGTGATGTCACACTACGGAATACGTCAGCAGATTAGATTTGTGTAAGTATTATTCTCTCTATGGCAATATGTGGAAACTTATTTTTCAGAGCCGGACACTATCTTTGTGTTCAAAATCTTCTATGAAGTACTTGGAGGAGGAACCTGCCTTGCAATGCCGAAGACAATATGCGCGCCGGACTCATCGTCATTAAAGCCAGGTTCAGGGGCTACTGAGGGAGTCCTGGATTAGGGGGTGTCCGGATGGTCGGACTATACCTTCAGCCGGACTCCTGGACTATGAAGATACAAGATTGAAGACTCCGTCCCGCGTCCGGAGGGGACTTTCCTTGGCGTGGAAGGCAAGCTTGGCGATACGGATATGCAGATCTCCTACCATTGTAACCGACTCTATGTAACCCTAACCCTACCTGGTGTCTATATAAACCGGAGGGTTTTAGTCCGTAGGACAACATACACATCAACAATCATACCATAGGCTAGCTTCTAGGGTTTAGCCTCCTCGATCTCGTGGTAGATCTACTCTTGTACTACCCATATCATCAATATTAATCAAGCAGGACGTAGGGTTTTACCTCCATCGAGAGGGTCCGAACCTGGGTAAAACTTCGTGTCCCTTGTTTCCTGTTACCACTCGGCCTAGACGCACAGTTCGGGACCCCCGACCCGAGATCTGCCGGTTTTGACATCGACAAGCCCCATGAAACAATACATCATTATTGGGCCAGATTCCTCCTTGTGATGAACAAGGTTAAGGACTGCCGCGAGGAAGACGCAGTCTCACTTTTCTACAATAAGTGCACAGACAAGGGAATCCTTAATGCCATAAGTCGCCGTGACATATCACGCTTTGCCGACTTGGCGTCCATAGTACGAAAGTACTGTGCGATGGAAAGTGCCTGGAAAACCGAAACGAAATTTTGGGATAATCCGGCTCCGAACATACACCCAGTCTGAAGTAAAAGGGTGCACTATCATAAGACACCCGAGTTAATTACAAAGAAGCAAAAACCCTATACAGGGCGTGGAACCGTATTGGAGGGATGGCTCAACGGACCCTGCATAATTCATAGTACAGTGGATACCATACCAACACACAACCTTAGAGCATGTTGGATACTCCGGCAGGTGGCCAAAACCGGCGAGGATCTTCTCATCCCAGATGCCACAGAGCACCATCCCAGGGATAACAATACGGTATTAACAGTCTTTGAGACCTTCGCATCAAATAATAGGCGCAAGCGAACACTCCGCAGCATTGCCGAAATCTGCCACGTAGCAGCAATAAATCCATGGAGTGACACGGCTATTACCTTCAATGCCAGTGACGAACCTAAATTCCGAACAGCCCGAGCACCAGCTGCACTGGTCCTCAGCCCAATTGTGCTGGGAAAATCACACTAGATGTGGTATTCGGCACGGCGGAGAACTATAGGTTCGAAGAAATTACATTCCAAGTGGCCCCGTTCAATAGTGGATACCACGCCCTCTTCAGACGGGAGGCGTTCACGATCTTCCAAGCCATACCCCATTATGGGTACATGAAGCTCAAAATGCCCGGGCCCAATGGAATCATCACTCTCGTTAGTGATCCATACACAGCACTCCACGCCGAAAACAAAACAGCCGCATTGGCCCTCGAGGCATTATCCGAAGCCCTTTCGGCCGAGGAATTAACTGCGCTACGCTCCACAGTGGACAGGGACGACGTGATACTTGACAAGAGATCCAAGTCCACCTCTTTTAAACAAGCGGATGAAATAGTCAAACTCCAAGTCCACCCAACGGACCCTACAAAAACAGCCTCCATCGGGGCACAGTTAAACCCCGCCGTGGACGCCCCACTACGAGAGTTCCTGCACGAGAATTGGGACATATTCGCCTGGCACCCCTCAGACATGCCAAGAATCCCACGCAGGCTGGCCGAGCACAGCCTCAATATCCTAAAGGGATTCAAGCCGGTCAAGCAGGCTCTTCGGCGTTTCTCTGAACCTAAGAGACAGGCTATGGGAGAGGAACTAGCCAAGTTATTGGAGGCCGGATTCATTAGAGAAACAAAACACCTGGACTGGCTAGCAAACCTGGTGATGGTACCAAAGAAGGACAAATCATGGCGCCTATGTGTCGATTTCAAGGACCTCAACAAGGCTTGCCCAAAGGATCCCTTCCCCTTCCCCTGCATTGATCAAATTATCGATGCTACCGCAGGACACGAGTCATTGTGTTTCCTTGACGCATACTCCGGCTACCACCAAATTAAGATGGCGGAGTCTGACCAAGCCGCAACGACATTTATCACACCATATGGCCCATTCTATTTCAACACAATACCTTTTGGGCTCAAAAACGCCGGCGAAACGTATCAGCGCATGATTCAGACATGTCTGGAGAAACAGATCGGCAAAACAGTAGAGGCATACGTAGATGATGTGGTCATCAAAACCAAACACGTCGACTCTCTAATAGACGACTTGAGGCTCACATTCGACAAACTCCGAACATACGACATCAAGCTCAATCCGGAAAAATGCATTTTCGGCGTACCAGGCGGAAAGCTCCTGGGTTTCATCATCTCCAGTAGAGGAATTGAAGCTAATCCGGCCAAAATTCGAGCTTTGTCACAGTTGGCTACCCCAACAGACCTCAAACAAATCCATAAATTAATTGGATGTGTGGCGGCTCTAAGCCGCTTTATCTTCCGCTTAGGAGAAAAGGCATTACCCCTTTATCGCCTCCGTCGGTGCACTGAACACTTCAAGTGGACGGACTCTGCCACAGCTAGATTGGAAGAAATAAAAGCCATACTGGCAACCAACCCAATCCTGGCCGCGCCAAACATTGGCGAACCAATGTTGTTATACATTGCGGCAACTCATCAGGTTGTAAGCGTAGTGCTCGTCGTCGAATGAGAAGCGGACGGACATAAATTCCCTCTTAAAAAGCCGATATATTATGTATCCACTGTCCTCACTCCATGCAAATCACGGTACCCACATTATGAAAAAATAGCCTATGCGGTATTCATGGCATCCCGGAAGCTACGACACTACTTTCAAGAGTGTTCGATTACAGTAGCCTCGGAAGTGCCACTTAATGATATTATAAACAACCGCAACGCCACGGGCCGGATTGCCAAATGGGCCATTGAGCTCCTCCTGTTTGACATAACATACAAACCTCGGCGAGCCATTAAATCACAAGTATTGGCTGACTTTGTCGCCAAATGGACGGAAGTCGAACTCCCTAAAGAGTACGGCGCATACTCCAATTGGATCATGCACTTTGACGGCTCCAAAATGCTGGCCGGTCTAGGGGCTGGCGTCGTCCTAACGTCCCCAACCGGAGATACCGTTCAGTACGTACTGCAGAACTGTATACAGACTCCAACAACGCAGCCGAATACGAAGCTCTGTTGCATGGTCTTCGGATGGCAGTCTCCATGGGCATTCAACGCCTGGAGGTGAGTGGGGATTCGAACCTCGCAATATCCCAAATAAATGGAGACTTCGATGCCAAGGATCCGAAGATGGCGGCCTATCGAAACACCGTCCTAAAGATGTCAGCTCGGTTCGAGGGCCTCGAATTTCACCATGTGGCTCGGGAAAACAATCAGGCAGCGGATATCCTCGCCCGCATCGGCGCAAAACGCGACGCGGTCCCCCCAACATCTTTTTGGAGAGGTTGTTTAAGCCATCGTTGGTATGGGAAGGGGACACCGGTAACAATAGTCCGGACCCGGCCAAAATGCCCGACACCGAACACTCTGACATAATCGGAGGCTCCGCCACTGAAATAACACCTTCAACCCACGTAATAATGGTCGTCATCGCCCCATGGACAGAACCATTCCTGGCCTACCTAACTAGGCAGGAACTTCCCGAAGACCAAAATGAGGCACGCTGCATAGTGCGGCGGTCTAAAGCCTACAGGGTCCACGAGGGAGAGCTATATAAGAAAAGCACTACCGGAGTCCTTCAAAGGTGCATCTCCGAAGAGGAAGGGCGAAAGCTTTTGGCAGAAATTCACACCAGACTCGGCGGCCACCACGCCGCAGCCCGGGCCCTTGTAAGCAAGGCCTTCCGTACAGGTTTTTATTGGCTGACGGCCCGGGCAGACGCACAGGACTTGGTCCAACACTACGCCGGTTGCCAGCTTTTTGCAAACCAAAGCCATATGCCACCCACCGCCCTCCAAACAATCCCCATTAGCTGGCCTTTCGCAGTCTGGGGGCTTGACATGGTTGGACCCCTTAAAGGGGGAACCCATAAGAAAAAAATACTTACTGGTCATGGTGGATAAATTCACCAAATGGATAGAAGCCAAACCTGTTAAAACAGCTGAATCCGGACCGATGATAGACTTCATATCCGGGGTTGTACACCGTTATGGCGTCCCCCACAACATCATCACTGACAACGGCACGAACTTCACGGCCGACGAGGTAAAACTTTGGTGCAGCAACATGGGCATCAAGCTCGATTATGCTTCCGTCTATCACCCACAAACCAACAGCCAAGTTGAGCGAGCAAATGGTCTTATCATGAGCGGCATTAAACCCAGATTAGTGCGGTCCTTAAAGGAGTCTAACACACACTGGGTGGAGGAGCTCGACTCCGTACTCTGGGGGCTGCGGACCACGCCAAACCGCACTATCGGATATACACCCTTCTTTATGGTGTACGGCGCAGAGGCAGTTCTGCCCTGCGACATAATTCATGACTCACCCCGAGTGCGCATGTATGAATAAAGAGAAGCCGAGATCGATCGGAAGGACAGTCTGGATACCCTGGAGGACGAGCGTGACATGGCAAAATCCCGTTCCGCATTTTATCAGCAACAGGCTCGCATATACCAAAGCAGAGAAGTACAGGCCAAAACTTATAACGTTCGCGAGTTAGTTCTATGCCTGCCGGAGAAGAAAAAGTCCAAGCTCGAGCCCAAATGGGAAGGTCCCTTCATCATTAACCAGGTTCTGACCGGTGGTGCGTACCGTCTGCAAGATGCATCGAATAATCGACTTGAGCCGAACCCATGGAATGCAGCCAGGCTCTGAAGATTCTACGCCTAGCGCCGGACTCTATGTTCGTCTCCTTCCTCTGTCCATTTTTTGCATATACATTATCTGTATTTTTTCTCTTTCTTTCTTTTATTCTTTCTCTAGGCCTTCAAGGGCCAACTTGTGCCTCGCTTGCACGTTATAGATGCGCTAACCGCGCTCACTATACCTGGGGGCTTCTTACACAGAAGCTTAATTATCTATCTAGGCTTCACGCCCCGCACATGTGTTATTCTTCCACATGTACCTTTTCTTCTCCACTATATGCATCGATATGACTTAAGTTTTGGCCGAGCTGGGTTGCCTGGCTCTTGTATTTATTCCCTACGTTCCCGTTAATTCGGCTAGGGCATAAGGGGAGCACCTCTGCGATTGTTACTACCGGGTCATCCGGATGTGTACCTCAGACTAGGTGAAGCCGAAAGCTAGTGTTCTTAAGGGAATATTCGGTCAGCGAACAAAAGATGATTTTTATTTTATTTTTATTTTCCATATGTGCCCCTAGATGTTTTTGCCTACATTTTCTCTCGCAGTACGGACATGCACTTTAGGGCATGCATACCCAGGGAAAGGAACCCTTAACGGAACTATTCTCCCTGGAAGATGTTTCTTACTACCCATGTAATATAACATAACTAGTTGGGCACTTGTCTGTTCAAGCACTAATGACCCCTACGCCTGGTTTCCACGCATACCCTGGTTTTTATATAACTGGGTGGGTATTCGGAAACACTCCGGACTATCGGGTCCCGAGGTTGAAGCGAAAATGTCCGCCATGACAAATGATCTACAATCCGCCTAGAAGGCACTATACATGTCACTTTAATTACATAGTCATATAGACTGACTAAATTCCTCTTCTATACCATCCAACAGGTGGTCTAGCCTACAATCCTATTGGGAATACTTTGCGGCTAATTCTACTTGCCCATACACTAAGCTAACGGGGATCTCTTTCCCATCGGGCCCCACAGGTCCGACCTCGGCCATGTGGTTTGGGTCAGTCTTGGTATACCGCGTCTTCACCATGGCCCAGGCTTCCCTGGCACCTTGATGGCAGGCCGATATCTTCCACAATCGGAAGCGCCGCCGTGCTCCCTTGAGCTTCTCCGCAAGCTCTCCAATGCCTTCTGGCAGGGAGACGGCTGGCCAGAAGGCCTGGGCAACACCTTGCATCACCTGCCGAACTTGTTCATGCAGTTGTGAGAGCTCGGATAGAAGATCACCCGCATACCCGGGCATCTCCTCCGCGGGATGACCCGTCAGAATACCTGCAGACATAACTCTGTTAGCCGGCTTCTCCGCTGACCCCTTTTTTAAGGGTTCGTTCAAGCACTTACTGAAAATGCTGCGTCGAAGCCGCTTATTCTCCTTCTCGGAGTCCGCAAGCTGGGCTCGAACATCTTTCAGTTCCACGCTCATCTTGGTATTGGCGTCTTGGAGATTGTTTTTCTCTCGCCTGACCTCAGTCAGCACGCGTTTGCCAGCCTTTAGCTATCGTACGGCATGCTGCTCCTCCGGATTCTCTCCGGATTCATCTACAACATCTACTATTAGATCTGCAGCCATGCCGCATGCTATATGGTACCTATCATTCTTTGAAAGAAATGTTACCAGCTGGGGACTTTTTAGGTTCCTTCAATGCGGCAACAGCGGACCAAAGTTGGGTCTTGCATTCCTCCAGCTCCTGTGACAGTCGACTATTCTTCTCTATAAGAACCTGCACAATAAGATGATCCTTAAATCAGTTCTGCTAACTGTTTCAAGTCTCAGGGGCTACTGATACATATAATCGTCAGATTTGCTTACCCGTACATCCTTTACATACTGGTCCGTGGCTCTGGCTAGACCATTTTGAGCAGCACGGAGGTACGCCTCTCCAGAATTGAAGGCATCAAATGCCTCTGGGGAGAAGCAAGCGTCGCAGAGTACGGCCCAACGATGCCTATGATTCATGGCGCTCTCCACTTCTGAATTTGTAGCGGATAGCCTATTCGCATCCTCTGTAGGGGGAGTATCCGGCGTCCGCCCCATGTCGGCTTCCGCCTCTATGTCCGGTCCTGGAGCCCGACTGGTGGAAGCGTGATCGGCAGCCTCACCGGACATATTCCGACGAGCGTTTTCTCTGTTAAAGAAACATGGACGTCATTACATTTCAAGAAAGACGACAACCACGGAGCGGGGTTTCTACCTCTGCGCCGGCGTCTCCGTCCTGACCGCCTTCCTTTTTGGCCTGCCCGACCTTGGTTCCTCTTGTTGGCAAGTTGCTGCGGGTTCGGCATGGCGTCCCGAATGCCTTCCCTGTAAAAACACCATATGTATATGGTAGGTGAAGTGTCTAAAAGGGGATCCTAGTTTTTGTAGTTGGAATTTTTGGTTTTTCTTACATGCGACGCAGGAAGCAGTCCAGGATAGTCGGCCATAATGGCCACCATGGCGTTATCACAGCTTAATTGATAGAACTGCCTGTTTATCAGCTCCACGAATATGTCTGGATCTTCTTCAAGTCCAGGGCCGAGGGCCTGGTCGGGGTCCTCTGGTTGTGGAGATGGGCTGCTGACCTCCCTTATGGCTTTTCGCAGTTCCTGGCGCAAAATGGCAAGGTGAGTACCCACGACAAAGAATGCGGGAAGAATGGGAGTAAGGATATATAACTCACCCAACTTGGAGGGTTGTACATGGAGAATCCATCCCGTGGTTTGATGCGGATGAACTCCTCTTCCTCTCCCTTGAACAATTCAGACAGAATTTTTGCTAAAGCGGCAGCCTTGTCCGGACCCGTACGCTCGCAATGGGTGGCATCATCTTCCCCATTGAAACACCACAAGGGGTGCCTTCGATATTGAAGTGGTTGCACTCCCCGCATTATGCATATTGACATAACCTCGATTACTGTCAATCCTGATTGAGCCAGCGCTTTAATCCGGTTCATCAGATAAAGGACTTCCCCGTTGTCTTCCTCCTGGGGGCTCCATGGGCGCCAACTTCAGCATTTCTTCAGAGGAGCATTGCTGAACTCAGGAAGACCCTGTCGAACAGGGTCCGAAAGGGGGACGTCCTCCATATAAAACCATTCCGAAGGCCAGTCTTCGGACGTCTTCTTCGGAGTACCGGACAGGTATCCGGTTTCGGCGATGCGCCATATTTCGGCTCTGCCCACTTGATAAAGTGACCCCTTCTGTGTGCAAGGGACGAGGCAAAATAACCTTTTCCATAGCTCGAAATGAGCCTCGCAGCCCAGGAATAACTCGCAGAGGGCAACATAGCCAGCGATGTGTAAAATGGAAGCAGGGGTGAAATTATGTAGTTGGAGGCCATAGAACTCCAGGAGCCCGCGGAGGAACAGATGAATTGGGAATCCGAGTCCCCTCAATAAATAAGGAACAAGGCATACCCGCTCCCCCGTAGAGGGGCTGGGGAAGCTCTCCGCTTGCTCCCCACCATTGTAGGTGGCGAGCCCGGCTCAGACGGGCACCAAATACGCTGGAGGGAGAAATCCCTTAGTCTGCAGTTCGACTAATCGACTGTGTGGGACTGAACACCTCTCCCAATCAGCGGGCTTAGGGCTACGGGGGCGGGAGGAGGAGCTACGGAGGTCGGCCATGCTGGAGTGGATCTTTCCGAAGCGCGCTCCGATGGATTCTCGTTGGGAGAGGATGGTATGGATTGGATCTAAGAATCCCCGTCCCTTTAATAGACAATTTATTTATCTGGCTAGGGGGGCGAATGTAAAAATGCCCTGGCGCCTCGCATTCATTCGACGCGTGGAAGATAGCCCTTATTGGGCGCAGAAGCCAAGAGGTTCAACATTTATGGGACCGGACACTGCTTAACAAACATTCGAAATTTGGAGAAGAACCCGCCTTGCAATGTCGAAGACAACACTGCGCGCCGGACTCATCGTCATTGAAGCCTGGTTCGGGGGCTACTGAGGGAGTCCTGGATTAGGGGGTATCCGGACATCCAGATTATATCCTTTGGCCGGACTGTTGGACCATGAAGATACAAGATTGAAGACTTCGTCCCGTGTCCGGATGGGACTCTACTTGGCGTGGAAGGCAAGCTAGGCAATACGTATATGTATATTTCCTCCTTTGTAACCGACCTTGTGTAACCATAGCCCCCTCCAGTGTCTATATAAACCAGAGGGTTTTAGTCCGTAGGCCCTGGCGCCTCGCATTCATTCGACGCGTGGAAGATAGCCCTTATTGGGCGCAGAAGCCAAGAGGTTCAACATTTATGGGACCGGACACTGCTTAACAAATGTTCGAAATTTGGAGAAGAACCCGCCTTGCAATGCCGAAGACAACACTGCACGCCAGACTCATCGTCATTGAAGCCTGGTTCGGGGGCTACTGAGGGAGTCCTGGATTAGGGGGTATCTGGACATCCGGATTATATCCTTTGGCCGGACTGTTGGACCATGAAGATACAAGATTGAAGACTTCGTCCCGTGTCCGGATGGGACTCTACTTGGCATGGAAGGCAAGCTAGGCAATACATATATGTATATTTCCTCCTTTGTAACCGACCTTGTGTAACCATAGCCCCCTCCGGTGTCTATATAAACCGGAGGGTTTTAGTCCGTAGGACAACATACAATGATACCATAGGCTAGCTTCTAGGGTTTAGCCTCTCCGATCTCATGGTAGATCAACTCTTGTACTACTCATATTATCAAGGATAAATCAAGCAGGACGTAGGGTTTTACCTCCATCAAGAGGGCCCGAACCTGGGTAAAACATCATGTCCCCTACCTCCTGTTACCATCCGCCTTAGACGCACAGTTCGGGACCCCCTACCCGAGATCCGCCGGTTTTGACACCGACAATAATGATATAGAAATTGAACCTATTGTTGATCTTGATAACCCACAATCAAAGAATCAATGTTATGATAAGAAAGACTTTGTTGCTAGGAAACACGGTAAAGAAAGAGAACCATGGGTTCAGAAACCCATGCCTTTTCCTCCCAAACCATCCAAGAAAAAGGATGATGAGGATTTTGAGCGCTTTGCTGAAATGATTAGACCTATCTTTTTGCGTATGCGATTAACTGATATGCTCAAAATGAATCCTTATGCTAAGTATATGAAAGATATTGTTACAAATAAGAGAAAGATACCGGAAGCTGAAATTTCCACCATGCTTGCTAATTATACTTATAAGGGTGGAATACCAAAGAAACTTGGAGATCCCGGTGTACCAACGATACGATGCTCCATTAAAAGAAACTATGTTAAAACTCCTTTATGTGATCTTGGAGCTGGTGTTAGTGTTATGCCTCTCTCTTTATATCGTAGACTTGATTTGAATAAGTTGACACCTACTGAAATATCTTTGCAAATGGCTGATAAATCAACTGCTATACCTGTCGGTATTTGTGAGGATGTGCCCGTTGTAGTTGCAAACGTTACTATTTTAACGGACTTTGTTATTCTTGATATTCCCGAGGACAATAGTATGTCTATTATTCTTGGAAGACCCTTTTTGAATACTGCACGGGCTGTTATTGATTGCACTAAAGGCAATGTCACTTTTCATGTTAATGGTAATGAACACACGGTACACTTTCCGAGGAAACAACCTCAAGTTCATAGTATCAACTCTATTGGAAAAATTCCATCGATTATATTTGGAGGTTTTGAATTTCCTCTTCCTACTGTCAAGAAGAAATATGATATTCTTATTATTGGGGATGTGCATATCCCCGTTGGGGTAACATAGTGTTATTCGAAATTTCTCCGTTTCCATGTTATTCGGAATGAGTTCGTTAACAAGACTTGATCAACCTTGTTAGTGGATTCCTTTTTATGCTCATGAGATGGATGAAAGTAGAAGGCACAACCTTCTGTACCTTCCTTTTAATTTCTGTTATTTATATTAAGTAAAATAAAAATAGTATTTTTCTGTCTGTTATCTGATTATCCATGCAATATAAAAATACCCCGAAAATAGAAGTTCTCCAAATGCCCTAAAATTTAAATATGATTTTTTCTAGAATATTTGAGAATATTTGGCACTGAGAACACAACAGGGGGGTCACCCACCTTCCCACGAGGGTGGAGGGCACGCCCTACCCTCCTGGGAGCGCCCCCCTGCCTCGTGGGCCCACGGTGGCCCTCCTCCACTTATCCTTTCACCCATACACTCCTTCTTCCTCCCCCAAACACGAATAACTAGCTCAAACCCGAGTCCAAGCTCGTTTTGCTGCCATTTTCGATCTCCTTGCTCAAAGCACCTCTCACAAAACTGCTTGGGGAGATTGTTCCTTGGTATGTGACTCCTCCATTGGTCCAATTAGTTTTTCTTCTGGTGCTTTATTCATTGCAAATTTGTGTTGCCTAGGTGACCATGTTCTTGAGCTTGCATGTCAAATTTATATGGTTCCAAGTAGTTTTGATGCATGATATAGGCTCTAGGCACTTGTATGAGTAGTTGCTATCAATATTATTGAGTTTGGTTCACTTTTATTTTGAAGTTACTAAAAATTTTCAGAATTTTTCAGAGGAAGAAATATGCTTAGGAAGATGTTCCAGGGTGGTTCTTCAAGGAAGCAAGGACCCAGGCTTGCAATGCGTGATGCTGGTGATGAGCCACCAAGAGACGCTCCGGTGCGTCCTTGTGAGTGGCCTTCTGAGAACTTTATGGATCGAGCGGGAATTAAGGAAGAATTTAACGCATATTTGCGTAACGCTGATCTTGTGAGCTTCGAGGAAGAGAAGTGCAGCCAGTATCACAATCTCACTAGTTTCTTTGTGAGGAGGTTTGAATTTTCATCTTCACGTAATTCTCCAACTGTCATGTTTGATCTTTATGAAAATTCTTACACTATGGACTTAGAGGATTTTACCACTGCTTGCAAACTTCCACAATGGGGCAGTATAAGGGATCCTCGCAAATCTGAATTTAGAGATTTTCTTGCTAGCATAACTGTGGGAGAATCTAGAGATATAACACAAGCTACCATAGGGAGCATTCACTTTCCTGCTATACATTATTTTGCTCTCTTCATAGGTAGATGCATTAATGGTAAAGATGAGGCATGTCACATGTGTTATCCTGACCTCAGTATTCTTAGGAGTGTTGTGTTAGGAGATAAATCTTATAATTTGGGAGCCACTATTGCACGTAGGTTGCATCTTAATAGATTTAATGGAGATTTCTTTGGAGGGATTTATGCAACCCTCATAGCTAATTTTCTTGGTATAGCCATACGCGAAGATGATATTGAATTACCCCCTGCTTACCTAGACTTTAATGCTATGGTTCACCACCAGTTCATCGACAGGAATGAATCAACTCTCCAGTATCGACTAATCTTTGACAGAAGCCGTGCTGTCCATATTACTCTCCCTGCTCCTGCCTTCTTTGGCAAAAGGAAGATATGTTATTACCAGAGAGGAGGCAGATGAGTACGAGAGGAGAGCGGAGGCCGCTTGTCGCCACGCTGCAGCACAGGAGGTGATAGCCGCTGCATCTCAGTATGACCCCAACTACTATTATGGAGATCCGCCAGGCTAACCGTGGCCATAGACCAACTTAGGCCAAAAGCCTAAGCTTGGGGGAGTACGTATTTCCCACCGACATTACATTTATGTTCACACACTTATTGCTAGATGTCGGTGCTCATACTTTTTCATTGTATCATCCATGCTAGTTTACTTTCCTTTTTATGCTTTCTGTTTGTGTGTTTAATAAACCTTAAGAAAAACCAAAAAAAAATTAGTTGTAGCTTTTAATTAGTTTACTTTCAATGCTTGTAGTAGTAATTAAAAAGAAAACCCAAAAAGATTTCCTGTTCTTCTTTTACTTGTTGGGAGCTCTCCCGTGTAAATAGTTTTATTTCTTTTCTTTGGGGTCGATAGGAGAAGACCATGATTAAATTGTTGAAGTGGCTCTTATATGCATAATTATTGATCGGACAAAAGAGCCCATATTGCCTTGTCTTCTCCTGTTTATTGAATGCTTGTGGATTCCAGCTTAGTCCAATGCACATGCACAATTATTATTATTCACATCGTTCAGTCGTGCAAGTGAAAGGCAATAATGATTATTATATGACGGACTTATTGAGATGAGAAAAGCTGGTATGAACTCGATCTCTTTTGTTTTTGTAAATATGATTAGTTCATCGTTCTTGATTCGGCCTATTATGAATAAACATGTTTGCAATGGAAACTAGAGATCACAGTTTCTTGTGCCATGCTTGATTAGCTATGAGTTATAATGGTTTACCTTGAGTGCCAACATGCTATTGAAATGGTTATGATGTGGTATAATAGGGTGGTATCCTCCTCTGAATGATTTAACTGACTTGACTTGGCGCATGTTTACGCATGTAGTTGAAACAAAATCAACATAGCCTTCACGATATTTATGTTCATGGTGGATTATATCCTACTCATGTTTGCATTCGGTGTTGATTAATTTTAATGCATGTTCATGACTGTTGTCGCTCTCTAGCTGGTCGCTTCCTAGTCTTTTGCTAGCCTTCACCTGTACTAAGCGGGAATACTGCGTGTGCATCCAACTCCATAAACCCAAAAGTTATTCCACATGAGTCCACCATACCTACCTATATACGGTATCTACCTGCCGTTCCAAGTAAATTTGTATGTGCCAAACTCTAAACCTTCAAATAAATATCATGTTTCGTATGCTCGAATAGGTCATGTATCAACTAGGGTTGTCCGTATCTTCCATGTTAGGCATGTCATTCTCAAGAGGAGTGGACTCCGCTCCTCACTCACGAGAAAGTGGCTGGTCACTGGGATGCCCAGTCCCATGCTTTATGCAAACTAAATCAAAATAATTGCAAACAAAACTCCCCCTGGGACTCTTGTTAGTTGGAGGCACTCATTGTTTTGAGCAAGCCATGGATTGATGCTTGTTGGTGGAAGGGGGAGTATAAACTTTACCATTCTGTTTGGGAACCGCCTATAATGTGTGTAGCATGGAAGATATCGCCATCTCTTGGTTGTTATGTTGACAATGAAAGTATACTGCTCAAAATATTATTCATCTCTATTTCAAAACCGAGCTCTGGCACCTCTACAAATCCCTGCTTCCCTCTGCGAAGGGCCTATCTATTTACTTTCATGTTGAGTCAGCATCCTCTTATTAAAAAGCACCAGTTGGAGAGCACCGCTGTCATTTGCATCCATTACTGTTAATTTACATTGGGTATGACTTGACTGGATCTCTTTTACCATGAATTATAATGTCTAGTCGGTCCTTGTTCTTTAAAGGTGCTCTGCATTTATGTTTTGCAGTCTCAGAAAGGGCTAGCGAGATACCATCTTGTTATATCATATTATGATTGTTTTGAGAAAGTGTTGTCATCCGAGATATATAATTATTGCTCGCTAGTTGATTATGCCATTGATATGAGTAAACTTGAGACCTAAGCGTTATTGCGAACGTGGTTAGTTATAATCTTTGCTGAAAACTTGAATGATGGCTTTACATATTTACAACAACAAGAGCAAACAGAGTTTGTAAAAGTTTTTCTTTATCACTTTCAGTTTGTCAACTGAATTGCTTGAGGACAAGCAAAGGTTTAAGCTTGGGGGAGTTGATACGTCTTCATCGTATCTACTTTTCCAAACACTTTTGCCCTTGTTTTGGACTCTAACTTGCATGATTTGAATGGAACTAGCCCGGACTGACGATGTTTTCAGCAGAATTACCATGGTGTTATTTATGTGCAAAAACAAAAGTTCTCGGAATGACCTCAAACTTCATGGGACAACTTTTTGGAAAATATTAAAAATCCTTGCAAAAGATGAAGGCCAGGGGGCCCACCACCTGTCCACGAGGGTGGTGGCACTCCTAACCCCTAGGGCGCGCCCCCCTACCTCGTGGGCCCCCTGGATCTCCTCCGACTCCAACTCCAACTCTATATATTGTGTTTCGGGGAGAAAAAATCAGAGAGAAGAATTCATCGCGTTTTATGATACGGAGCCACCGCCAAGCCCTAAAACCTCTTGGGAGGGCTGATCTGGAGTCCGTTTGGGGCTCTAGAGAGGGGAATCCGTCGCCATCGTCATCATCAACCATCCTCCATCACCAATTTCATGATGCTCACCGCCGTGCGTGAGTAATTCCATCGTAGGCTTGCTGGACGGTGATGGGTTGGATGCGATCTATCATGTAATCGAGTTAGTTTTGTTAGGGTTTGATCCCTAGTGTCCACTATGTTCTGGGATTAATGTTGCTATGACTTTGCTATGCTTAATGCTTGTCACTAGGGCCCGAGTGCCATGATTTCAGATCTGAACCTATTATGTTTTCATCAATATATGAGAGTTCTAGATCCTACTTGCAAGCCTATAGTCACCTATTATGTGTTATGATCTGTTAACGCCGAAGTGACAATAATCGGGATACTTACCGGTGATGACCTTAGTTTGAGGAGTTCATGTATTCACTATGTGTTAATGCTTTGTTCCGGTACTCTATTAAAAGGAGGCCTTAATATCTCTTAGTTTTCGTAAGGACCCCGCTGCCACGGGAGGGTAGGACAAAAGATGTCATGCAAGTTCTTTTCCATAAGCACGTATGACTATATTCGGAATACATGCCTACATTACATTGATGAACTGGAGCTAGTTCTGTGTCACCCTAGGTTATGACTGTTACATGATGAACCGCATCCGGCATAATTCTCCATCACCAATCCATTGCCTATGAGCTTTCCATATATTGTTCTTCGCTTATTTACTTTTCCGTTGCTATTGCTATCATCACTACAAAATACCAAAAACATTACTTTTGCTATCATTACCTTTTGCTACCGTTACCACTACTATCATATTACTTTGCTACTAAACACTTTGCTGCAGATACTAAGTTTCCAAGTGTGGTTGAATTGACAACTCAGCTGCCAATACTTGAGAATATTCTGTGGCTCCCCTTGTGTCGAATCAATAAATTTGGGTTGAATACTCTACCCTCGAAAACTGTTGCGATCCCCTATACTTGTGGGTTATCAGGGACGCATTGGAGAAGTTTACCACAAGGATCTCAAGGATACCATCTACCAGATTTGTGGGTGCCGAGATGACCAATGAGAGATGATTAACACCAGGAAGGATAGATCTATTGCAGCTTTCATCCAGGAGTTAAACCAGCACATTCGCCGCCAAGAGAACTAGATGTGCGCAGGCATGATAGATCTGAAGAAGGCAATGACTAGGATCATGGAGCTGGAGGAAGAACTCAAGTATATACGCGATGGATACGAGGAGGAAATGACGATACTAGTGGATAAGAATGGCGATCTGACAAGGAAGCTAGGAGTATTTGTGGGAGACCCCGCGCCAGGAGGAGAAGACGACGATTCCACTTGCCCGGAGAACTACATCATCATCGACGACACCGACTCGGACCCTGACGATAGCGATGATGACTTTGTTGATGAAGCTAGAGCAAATATTATGGAGTCTTCCACCGATCAATTTTTCTAGTCGACCACCATATTAGTAGTAGTACTTCCCCCATGTATATAGCTTAGTCCGAGCACTTTTGTAACGATAGTTAGACCGATTGTATGCCTTGTTTGAATTGATTGAAGTGATATGTTTGTGTTTGTCTCATGTGCATATGGGTAGTGTTTTCCCCCTAGACCTCATTCTATTCTGTTTTCTCATCTTTTCTAAACCCATCAGATGCCTCCGAGACGCGACAATGGATTTGCTTTCCCACTGGAGCTCACTCACTTGATCCGGCAGCAGAATGCATTGATGCAGATACTAGTCCAGAATCAGAATCAGGGGGGAAACAACAATAACAACAACCCACCACCACCACATGTTGATCACTTAGCCCGTTTTCTAAGACTGAATCCGCTGGTGTTCTCCAGTAGCACCAAGCCGATAGTTGCAGATGATTGGCTCCACAAGATTGGAAGGGAGTTGACCACTGCAGGATGCACAGATGCGGAGAGAGTGCGTTTTGCCGCACATCAGCTTGATGGACCCGCAACATCATGGTGGGAGAATTTCACAGCCACTTACCCCATCGACACTGTTACATGGAACCAGTTCCAACATGCTTTTCGCACTGCCCATGTATTAGAAGGAGCTATGGCCATGAAGAAGTGCGAGTTTCGCAACTTACGCCAAGGAGGACGCACCATTGGCCAGTATGTGGATGACTTTAGTAAGCTAGCACGTTATGCCCCAGATGACGTTGCTACGGATGCAGCTAAATAGGAGAAGTTTCTGGAAGGACTGAATGATGAGCTCAGCAGAGGCCCCGTTTTACCCCGAACTCAGGAGGGCCCTTTCAACATAACCATGGAGGTCACAACCACAATGGAGGGATTTCGCACAACCATAGTGGCCCCAGGAATGGGAATGGTAATGGAGGAAGCAACGGTCAGAACCGTTCCAACCCAGCAACGCCTGCTAAGAAGGATCTAAGTCACATTACTTGTTTCAAGTGCGGGAAGAATGGACATTATGCCACGGAGTGTTCTGAAGCAAAGAATGGCAATGGAAGCTCTGGGAAGAAGCCCAACCCTTTCAACAGGGGACAAGTGAACCACGTGAACGTGGAGGAGGTTGAAGCGCAACCGGATGCAGTAATAGGTAAGTTTATGGTTAAGTCATTTACTACAATCATTCTTTTTTATACTGGTGCATCGCATTCATACATATCAAGGGGATTTGTGGATAAGTTTAAACTGCCAACCCAAGCCCTTAGGACACCCATGTTTGTAACCTCGCCAGGAGCAGAGTATATGGCTAGCCTATGGTGTGATCGGTTACCATTAAGGATTGGTAGCTACGTGTTCCCATCAGACCTAATAGTATTGGAGTCACAAGGACTGGATGTGATATTAGGCATGGATTGGTTATCGAAGTATGGAGGGAACATTGACTGCGCCAGTAAGTCTATTCTGCTTACCACCCCAGAAGGAAGAAGGATCATGTATGTATCCCGGCATGTGCCGAATAGGACTCAAGTAAATTCCTTATCAGGAGTTGTACAGGAGGAAGTACTAGTGGTGAAGGACTTCCTGGATGTATTTCCAGAAGAGTTGCCAGGCATGCCACCGGATAGAGACATTGAGTTTTTGATTGAGCTTTTGCCAGGCACAGGGCCAATATCTAAGAGACCGTACAGGATGCCCGCTAAGGATTTAGAGGAAATTAAGAAGTAGATAAAGGAGTTACTAGATAAAGGCTATATTCGCCCAAGCTCGTCATCTTGGGGATCACCAGTGCTTCCAATGGAGAAGGATGGATCGTTGAGGATGGTTGTTGATTATCGTGGATTGAATGAGGTGACGATCAAGAACAAGTACCATTGCTGATGATCAATGATTTGTTTAACCAGCTGCAAGGAGCTAAGGTGTTTTCCAAGATCGATCTACGATCAGGGCACCACCAGCTGAAGATTCGAGAGCAGGATATACCTAAGACAACTGTTACCACACGGTACGGGCTATATGAGTATACTGTTATGTCATTTGGTCTGACTAACGCACCTGCCTATTTTATGAACATGATGAACAAGGTGTTTATGGAGTTTTTGGATAAGTTCGTCGTGGTGTTCACTGATGATATTCTGGTCTACTCGAAGAATGAAGAGGAGCATAAGGAGCATTTGCGTTTGGTACTTGGGAAACTCAGAGAACATCAGCTATATGCCAAGTTCAGCAAGTGTGAGTTTTGGTTGAAGGAAGTTGGATTCCTTGGACATGTTATATTCGGAGAAGGAATAGCCGTAGACCCTACCAAGGTCATCAATGTGACAAATTGGGAAGCACCCACGTCAGTTGGAGAGATCCGGAGTTTTCTTGGACTCGCAGGATACTACAGGAGGTTCATTGAAAATTTCTCGAAGATTGCAAAGCCTATGACAGAGTTGTTGAAGAAGGACACCAAGTTCAAATGGACTGAGGAATGTGAGGCCAGTTTTCAAGAGTTGAAGAAACGCTTGGTTACAGCTCCAGTGTTGATTCTCCCAGATCAACGCAAGGATTACCAGGTGTATTGCGACACTTCTCGTTGAGGACTTGGAGTAGTGCTTATGCAGGAGGGAAGAGTTGTCTCATATGCCTCACGACAGCTTAAACCCCATGAGTTGAATTATGCTACCCATGATTTGGAGTTAGCAGCCGTAGTGCATGCGTTGAAGACATGGAGACATTTTCTCATCGGAAACCATTGTGAGGTGTACACGGATCACAAGAGTTTGAAGTATATCTTCACGCAAAAGGAGTTGAATCTTAGGCAGAGGAGATGGTTGGAGATCATTAAGGATTATGATATGAAGGTGCATTATCATCCCGGAAAGGCTAACGTCGTAGCCGATGCGCTGAGCCGCAAGAGTCATGTCAACACACTCATGACCGGAGGATTACCCGGGGAGTTAGTAGAGGATCTTCGTGAGCTATGTTTGGAAATAGTTTCGAGAGGTTATGTAGCAGCATTAGAGATTCAGTCTACTTTGATGGATAAGATCCGAGAAGCTTAGAAGACAGACAAGGAGATTGCCGAGATAAAGGAAAGAATGAGCAAAGGAAAGGCTAAAGGATTTCGTCAGGATGAGCACGATACCTTATGGTTTGAGGACCGCGTTTATGTGCCTAATGATCCAGATATCAGGAAGTTGATTCTGCAAGAGGCCCATGATTCGCCGTATTCAATTCACCCAGGAAATACCAAGATGTATCTGGATTTGAAGGATAGTTTCTGGTGGACCGGAATGAAGAATGATATTGCGGAGTATGTAGCAGTTTGTGATGTATGTCAGAGAGTGAAGGCAGAACATCAGAAGCCAGCTGGATTGTTACAGCCATTGCCGATACCCGAATGGAAGTGGGATAAACTAGGCATGGACTTTATCATGGGATTACCCAGGACTCGTTCAGGCTATGACTTGATATGGGTTGTAGTCGATCGTTTGATGAAGGTAGCACATTTTATCCTAGTTAAGACCACTTACACCAGTGCTAAGTTGGCAAAGATATATATGACCAGGATCGTATGTCTGCATGGAGTTCCGAGGACCATTGTATCAGACAGAGGAACCTAGTTTACTTCAAGGTTTTGGAATCAGTTGCATGAGACTTTGGGAACCAGGCTAGAGTTCAGTACAACTTTCCACCTGCAGACAGATGGATAGACTGAGAGAGTCAATCAGATTCTGGAGGACATGTTGAGAGCTTGTGCGCTAGACTATGGATCTAGTTGGGACGACAATTTGCCATATGCAGAGTTCTCTTACAACAACAGCTATCAAGCCAGTTTGAAGATGGCCCCTTTCGAAGCATTGTACGGAAGGAGATGCAGGACACCATTGTTATGGGATGAAGTTGGAGACCGTCAGTTGTTTGGACCAGATTTGATTAAAGAGTCTGAAGAGAAGGTTAAACTGATTCACGATAGACTCAAGGTAGCCCAGTCCAGGCAGAAGAGTTATGCAGATTCTAAACGTAAGGAGACAGTTTACGAAGTCGAAGACAGAGTGTATCTTCGTGTATCACCACTTCGAGGAGTGAAACATTTTGGAGTTAAGGGAAAGTTAGCACCATGTTTTGTGGGACCATACAAGGTTTTCGAATGTATGAGAGAAGTTGCTTACAAGTTGGAATTGCCCGAAGGATTGTCAGGAGTTCACGATGTGTTCCACGTTTCTCAGTTGAAGAAGTGCCATGTAGAGGTGGTTGATATTCCTCTAAGGGATATAGTGCCACTGGAAGCGATTCAGTTGGATAGCGATTTGACCTATGGGGAGAAACCAGTGAAGATTCTCGAGTTTGCCAGCCGAGTCACACGCAGCAAGGTTATCAAGTTCTGCAAAGTTCAGTGGAGCCACCATACCGAGGATGAAGCCACATGGGAACGAGGGGAAGACCTACGGGAACATCACCCTCACCTATTTTCTAGCCAACCCGAATCTCAAGGGCGAGATTCATCTTAAGAGGGGTAGGTTTGTAACATCCCAAATTTTCAATTTGGAATGTTATACATTAGATCATCATTGCATATCATATTTTATTGCATTTTGGCTTGATCCTATAAAATTCTACGCAACCCAAGGAACCACAGAGAGGGTTGGGGATTTCATAATTTTCATATTTGAGTTTTCTCAAATTTTGAAAAAAGGATCGTTTGATTTTAATTATTTTCTCTTCGAATATTTGTTTTATGAAAATAAAAGAGAGGGGATAAAATGACTTCCTCAAAATAAAGAAATATTGAAGATTTAATATTAAAATCAAATAAGATTTTTATCCGGAGTTTTATCGCTATTTTGTTGAATTAGGAAAAATATGCATTTTTCAAAATTGCATTATAGGCCCAAATAAACATTCACCTGGTCCGCTATTTTTTAGAGGATGAGGAAATTTTTTTCAGGATTTTTGGAGTCAGTTTAGTATTTCTTTTCCTTGTTTTTATATGCGGAATTATTTTTTAGAAAAAAGTCAACCGACTTAGTCGGGCCGTGCCCGACTAGGACTTTCGCCGCCCAGGCTTTATAAGCCGCCCCGCCGATCCCGCAGCCCACCCGCTGCCGCCACCGAACCCTAACCCTAACCCGCACCGCACCACGACCCCGCGCCGCCGCCGGCCGCCGCCGCCGCCGTCGGAGTTGACCGCCGTCGCGCCACGCGAACCGAGGTAGCCGCCAGTTGTCGTCAGAAAACCGTTCGGTTTTTTTAGAAACCCCGATTATTTTTTTATATCGGTTTTGTTTTCTTTTCCAGTTTAGTTATTTAGCGAATGCCCATTCGTATGTTCATTTTAACGAATGGTTTTCACTCGTTAACCGCAGACAGCGAACGTTCGTTCGTTAGCCTGTTCGTCACTTTTTCTTTTTCCAGGGGTTTTCCGCGATTATTTCGATCGCAATTTCTGACCCGGTTTTCGTTTTAGTTTACTTTTCGCTCGTTTATCATAATCAGGCGATTCAAGCGCCTAGATCTTCGTCTTGAAGCCCTCTTTCTGTTTAACCAACTTGAACAAGATTTTGCTACTGTAAAATTTGACTTAAGTCCAGATTAGTAAACGGATCTTGTTTCTTTCGCAGTTTGAGTTTTATTGCTTCATTTGATTTGATTCTTTTTGCAAATCAGAGCTCTTAAGTTGAACTTTCTGGTTAGATTTCTTATTTGAATTTTACCTGTGCTCCTAGTTGAGTGCATATTGTATGTTTGTTTGATTGCGATAGAGTTCCCGGAGTGCGAAGCGTGCTACTACGAGTCTCTAGGTTTCACTGATCATCAACAAGGCAAGTAACACTTTGATCATACCTTTTTACTACCCAGTTTTATTGCATTAGATCAATCCTCAAACAATTGCATGGTTAGGATTTGATTAACTTGTGGGTTTTGGGAAGTAGATGAGGTAGTACCTATTCACCTGCTTATTATCAAACCTATGGGAGTTACTTCTACGTTGCTTATATTGCTATGCTATGCTAGTAGACGTGGATTGGGTTTGAGTGTATCCATGACAGATGTGAGATTATTATTTGATGGTTAACTTAAGGTGGCTACTTTAATACACATCTGGGTGGAATGGTAGGGGCACCCTGGAGCACCCAGTGGTTTTCCCGGGCACCTAGAGAACCCAGTGCTTGCCCAAGGGGATCCTGGAGGACCCGTGTGATCACCCTATGGAATGCCACCCAGGCTCAAAGGGATCATAAGATTATTCATGCTAGAAACTTCCGTGTGCAGCCACAAGCCATTATGGGCTCTGGCATAGTTAAGTTGTGTGAAGCTCTCAAAGAGGTAGACTAGCAGATGTAGTGGGTTGTAGTAGGTATGGTCCATCCAGAGTAGAGAGTTAATGCTTCAGAAAGACTGTGTCTCGAATCTCCGACCATGGATGTGTTCGAGTCTTGTGGGGAGAAGTGCGCAATCCTCTGCAGAGTGTATAAACTAATCATGGTTAGCCGTGTCCCCGGTTATGGACGTTTTGAGTATCTAGTTCTTGGATTATTATGTTGATCTCATCACCCTTATTATAACTTGATTGGGTTTAATGATGGTGTTTAATTGGGATTGAGTTGGAGGAACCTACTCAATGTTTAACAACCACCATGATAGTTAAATAAAATTTATTCCTTTGTTCTAGGGAAAAATTGGCTTTATGCAAAACTGTAACCGTAGAGCTTACCACCAGCCAAATATGCATGTAGTGATAGCAAATATTCTGTTCATTACTCTCTTGTGTTACATTGCCAGCATATTCCATGTGCTGACCCATTTCGGGCTGCAACGTTCATGTTGCATACTTTTCAGACGACGAGTAAGGATCCATAGGTCATTGTCTTTCACTCAGTGATGTCGTTGGGTTGATGGACTCACTTTATCTTCCAAGCCTTCCGCTGTTATCGTTTTAGATGGCCTTAAGCCATATTTATTGTAATAAGTTCTCTTTTGAGACATTCGATGTAATAAGTGTGTGATTGCTACTCTGTTATAAATCCTCAAGTACTGTGCGTGTCAGCATTACCGATCCAGGGATGGCACTGATGCACAGAGATCAGACTGTTTGAGGTCTGGTCGCTACAAAACTTCAAAGGGTAAAGATTCAATTCATCACAACAAGAGTATAGAGGGGGAAACATCATATGATCCGACTATATTAACAAAGCCCATGATATAGACTACGAGAGAGAGAGAGAGAGAGAGAGAGAGAGAGATAAAACACATAGCTACTGTACAAACCCTCAGCCCCGAGGGTGGACTACTCCCTCCTCATCGTGGTGGCCGCTGGGATGATGAAGATGGCCAGCGGAGATGATTTCCCCCTATGGCAGTGTGTCGGAATAGGTCTAGATTGGTTTTCAGTGGCTACGGAGCCCTGCGGCGGCGGAACTTCTCATCTAGGTTAACCCCGAAGGATTTCAGAATGTTTGGGAATTTATAGTGCAAAGAAGGGGTGCGGGAGGCCACCGAGGTGGGCACAACCCACCTGGGCGCGCCAGGGGCCCCTGGCGCGCCTTGGTGGGTTGTGCCCCCCTCGGGGCACCCCCAGGTGCAGCTCTGGCCCATTGGGTTCCTTCTGGTCCAAAAAAATCTTCGTAAAGTTTCGCTGTGTTTGGACTCCGTTTGATATTTATTTTCTGCGATGTAAAAAACAAGCAAAAAAAACAGCAACTGGCACTGGCACTGGGTCAATAGGTTAGTCCCAAAAAATGATATAAAGTTGCTATAAAATGATTATAAAACACCCAAGAATGATAATATATTGGCATGAATACTTCATAAATTATAGATTGGAGGCGTATCATAGTTCATTACTCGATTCCTTAGTTGTGCTAGTCCTGGGTGTGCGTTAAAGGATCGTTGGTGTGGTCTATTGGGAAACGTAGTAGAAAACAAAAAAATCTCCTTCCGATCAACCAGGAACACTATGAAGAGGTGGTTTGAATCGGATCTTTACCAACTCTAAGTTGCAACAGAAGAAGAGTCGGTGTAAATCATACTTGAAGTCCCTCGATCTATCGACAAACGATCCCTCGAATCGTAAATGAATGGTCCCTCAAAAGGAAGACCGAAAACACGACCTCTCCACTGTTTAGAAACATACAATCTTCACGATCCCGTAGTGCTTCACCGTCCAGAGCTAATTACCGCTGAAGAATTAGAGGAAGGAGATTAGAAACACACTGGGCTTCTAATTATGAGGACTAGAGAGGATTACATCTTGCTCTCATTGGATCAACTAGAAGTCTAGAACTAGAACTAGAGAACTAGAGGAGGCTCTAAAACTTGTGGCTCTCAAATGCCAAAACCTCTAGTATATATAGGTTGGAGGGAAGAGGGAGGGCACCACAAAGGGGAGAAGGTTCCCCCTTGCACTGGCCAAGAGGAGGGGGAGTCCCCTTCCAATTCGGCCTCCCCCTTCCTTCTCCTTGAAGAAAAGGGGACGCCTCCCGCATTGGGACCTTGTGGCCTAATATCCTTTCCACCACTTGACCTTTTAAGGCCTGTTGATGTTTAATTAAATATAAAAGCCTCGCAAATATTATTAGATCCTTTTATTATTAATTTAAAACATTTTGCTTATATATTATTTATCTAATTATGTGGTAAGCCCCAAAACCCTTCCATTAACCCTGAAACGCTTCTGGTTCCTCTTGAAACTATTTCAAATATTCATAAAAATGATAAATAATTTCTCATTACTCATATCCTACTAACACTCATTAGGTCGTGATTATTTGAAACTTGTGACCCTATAGGTCCGATAAAACAGTGACATGAACAAAACCCCTTTCGCTCAATGACCTATTACGGAACCATGGACATCCAGGTCGATCCCTATGAGTACACGAATGACATTCGAGTGAACCTTTGATTATCATGTTTTTATTCCCTTTGCTTCGTGATAATTTACAAAACTTGAGGTGAGATGAATCGTTATCCTCTTGATTCATTCTCATGCTCTATACCGATCTCCTCGTTACCGGTTTTGTTCTTCTTTCTTGTTGACATGCTCCGCATGCCCGTGACATAGTCACATGTGTCTGGCTAGAGGATGATGAATGTCTTCACATTGAGAGGGTCCTAATAATATCTCTCCATCGTCGGAGGAGCAAATCCCACTCTTGCGCTATCTAGCCCCTTGTCAAACTTTCCTATGAACATGTAATTTGTGTTATGATCACCGTGTTGCAGATGACGTTTGAGAAACTACAAAGCTTATCGTATAGTAAGAAGTGACCACATACTCTCATTGTTTAAGGAACTAAAACATATGTTAACTATCTGTGTTATAACAATTGACTTGTAATGATCGCATCTCAAAGTATAACATACAAGTTTGGTCAATTCAATATGATCGTTCTTCTAACATCATATTCGGAATGTTGTTTTAGGACTATTGTTATACTTAACGATATCCTAAGATCCGGAAAACATAATCACTATAAACACTTGATCTAGTCTTAGAGGCTAGACTAAGAACCTGGTTTTACCGTTTATCATTCCACACGTGCATTTGAGTTTTCCACTGAATTGCATATTTCAGGATCATAACAGTTATAGCATAGAATAAAAACTTTTAATTATAAACATGGAAATAAAATAATACAATATTATTGCCTCTAGGGCATATTTTCAAGAGACTTCTGTTGGGGATCGTAGCAGAAATTTAAAATTTTCTATGCATCACCAAGATCAATCTATGGAGTAATCTAGCAATCAGGGGAAGGGGAGTGCATCTACATACCCTTGTAGATCGCTAAGCGGAAGCGTTACTAGAACGTGGATGAGGTACTCGTACTCGTAGCGATTCAGACCGCGGTCGATTCCGATCTAAGTGCTGAACAATGGCGCCTCCGTGTTCAACACACATGCAGCCCCGTGACGTCTCCCATGCCTTGATCCAGCAAGGAGAGAGAGAGAGGTTGGGGAAGACTCCGTCCAGCAGTAGCACGACAGCGTGGTGGTGGTGGAGGAGCGCGGTACTTCAGCAGGGCTTCGCCAAGCACTACGAGAGACGAGGAGGGAGAGAGGTAGGGTTGCGCCTTGGGAGAGAGAGACTCGTGTCTTGTGCAGCCCCAAAACCTCCACTATATATAGGGGCAAGGGCAAGGGGAGGCGCCCTAGGGTTTCCCCTAGGGGGGCGGCGGCCAGGGAAGATGGGATGTCCCCCTTGGGTGACTTGGCCCCCAAGCCAGGAGGTGGGAACCCTCGATGGGGCGCCCCAAACCCCCTGGTCACGTGGGAATAGGTGAGGGGGGTTCACAGCCCCTTAGTGGGCTGGTTTGCCCCCTTCCCTTGGCCCATGAAGTCCCCAACACTTGCCGGGGCTCCCGAAACACCTTTCGGTCATGCTGGTCATCACCCGGTACCTCCGGAACACTTCCGGACTCCAAAACCCTTTGTCCAATATATCAATCTTCACCTCCAAACCATTTCGGAAGTCCTCGTGACATCCGGGATCTCATCCGGGACTCTGAACAACATTCGGTAACCGCGTACATACTTTCCCTATAACCCTAGCGTCATCGAACCTTAAGTGTGTAGACCCTACGGGCTCGGGAATCATGCAGACATGACTGAGACATCTCTCTGGTCAATAACCAACAGCGGGATCTGGATACCCATGTTGGCTCCCACATGTTCCATGATGATCTCATCGGATGAACCACGATGTCAAGGATTCAGTCAATCCCGTATACAATTCCCTTTGTCTACCGGTATAGTACTTGCCCGAGATTCGATCATCGGTATCCCGATACCTTGTTCAATCTCGTTACTGGCAAGTCTCTTTACTCGCTCCGTAACACATCATCCCGTGATCAACTCCTTGGTCACATTGTGCACATTATGATGATGCCCTACCAAGTGGGCCCAGAGATACCTCTCCGTTACACGGAGTGACAAATCCCAGTCTCGATTCGTGCCAACCCAACAGACACTTTCGGAGATGCCCGCAGTGCACCTTTATATCCACGCAGCTACGTTGTGACGTTTGGTACACCCAAAGCATTCCTACGGTATCCGGGAGTTGCACAATCTCATGGTCTAAGGAAATGATACTTGACATTAGAAAAGCTTTAGCATACGAACTACACGATCTTGTGCTAGGCTTAGGATTGGGTCTTGTCCATCACATCATTCTCCTAATGATGTGATCCCGTTATCAATGACATCCAATGTCCATGGTCAGGAAACCATGACCATCTATTGATCAACGAGCTAGTCAACTAGAGGCTTACTAGGGACATGTTGTGGTCTATGTATTCACACATGTATTACAGTTTCCGGTTAATACAATTATAGCATGAACAATAGACAATTATCATGAACAAGGAAATACAATAATAACCATTTTATTATTGCCTCTAGGGCATATTTGCAACAGTCTCCCACTTGCACTAGAGTCAATAATCTAGTTCACATCACTATGTGATTGCAATGAATCCAACACCCATGGGGTTTGTTCATATCTTGCTTGTGAGAGAGGTTTATTAGTCAATGAGTCTGAACCTTTCAGATCCATGTGTGCTTTACAAAATCTCTATGTCATCTTGTAGATGCAGCTACCACGCGCTACTTGGAGCTATTCCAAATAGCTGTTCTACTATACGAATCCGGTTTACTACTCAGAGTCATCCGGATTAGTGTCAAAGTTTGCATCGATGTAACCCTTTACGACGAACTCTTTTACCACCTCCATAATCGAGAAAATTCCTTAGTCCACTAGTTACTAAGGATAAGTTCGACCGCTGTCATGTGATCCATTCCTGGATCACTCTTGTACCCCTTGACTGACTCATGGCAAGGCACACTTTAGGTGCGGTACACAACATAGCATACTGTAGAGCCTATGTCTAAAGCATAGGGGATGACCTTCGTCCTTTCTCTCTCTTCTACCGTGGTCAGGTCTTGAGTCTTACTCAATGCTCATACCTTGTAACACAGCCAAGAACTTTGCTGATCTATTTTGAACTCCTTCAAAATCTTGTCACGGTATGTATTCATTTGAAAGTACTATTAAGCGTTTTTGATCTATCCTTATAGATCTTGATGCTCAATGTTCAAGTAGCTTAATCCAGGTTTTCCATTGAAAAACACTTTTCAAATAACCCTGTATGCTTTCTAGAAATTCTACATCATTTCTGATCAACAATATGTTAACAACATATACTCATCAAAAGTTCTATAGTGCTCCCACTCACTTCTTTGGAAATACAAGTTTCTCATAAACTTTGTATAAACCCAAAATCTTTGATCATCTCATCAAAGCGTATATTCCAATTCCAAGATGCTTACTCCAGTCCTTAGAAGGATTGCTGGAGCTTTGCATACTTGTTAGCATCTTTCAGGATTTACAAAACCTTCTGGTTGTATCACATACAACATTTCCTCAAGAAAAACGTTGAGGAAACAATGTTTTGACATCCTATCTGCAAGATTTCATAAATAATGCAGTAACTGCTAATATAATTCCAACAGACTCTTAGCATCGCTACGAGTGAGAAAGTCTCATCGTAGCCAACTCCTTGAACTTGTCGGAAAACATCTTAATGACAAGTCGAGCTTTCTTAATGGTGACACTTACCATCATTGTCCGTCTTCCTTTTAAAATCCATCTGCACCCAACAGCCTTACGACCATCAAGTAGTTCTTCCAAAGTCTATACTTTGTTTTTATACATGGATCCTCTCTCGAATTTTATGGCCTCGAGCCATTCGTCGGAATCTAGGCCCACCATCGCTTCTCCATAGCTCGTAGGTTCATTGTTGTCTAGCAACATGACTTCCAAGGCAGGATTACGTACCACTCTGAAGTAGTACGCATCCTTGTCGACCTATGAGGTTTGGTAGTGACTTGATCCGAAGTTTCATGATCACTATCATAAGCTTCCACTTCAATTGGTGTAGGTGCCACAGGAACAACTTCATGTGCCCTGCTACATACTAGTTGAAGTGACGGTTCAATAACCTCATCAAGTCTCCATCATCCTCCCACTCAGTTCTTTCGAGAGAAACTTTTCCTCGAGAAAGGACCTGTTTCTAGAAACAATCACTTTTGCTTCCAGATCTGAAATAGGAGGTATACCCAACTGTTTTGGGTATTCTATGAAGATGCATTTATCCGCTTTGGGTTCGAGCTTATCAGCCTGAAACTTTTTTCACATAAGCATCGCAGCCCCAAACTTTTAAGAAACGACAGCTTAGGTTTCTCTAAACCATAGTTCATACGGTGTCGTCTCAACGGAATTGTGTGGTGCCCTATTTAAAGTGAGTGCGGTTGTGTCTAATGCCTAACCCATAAACGATAGTGGTAATTCGATAAGAGACATCATGGTATGCACCATATCCAATAGGGTGCAGTTGCGATGTTCGGACACACCATCACACTATGGTAGTTCAGGCAGTATTAGTTGTGAAACAATTTCCACAATGTCTTAATTGTGTGCCAAACTCGTAACTCAGATATTCATCTCTATGATCATATCATAGACATTTTATCATCTTGTCACGACGATCTTCAACTTCACTCTGAAATTACTTAAACCTTTCAATAATTCAGACTTGTGTTTCATCAAGTAAATATACTCAGCATCTACTCAAATCATCTGTGAAGTAAGAACATAATGATATCCACTGCGTGCCTCAGCACTCATTGGACTGCACACATCAAAATGTATTACTTCCAACAAGTTGCTTTCTTGTTCCATCTTACTGAAAATGAGGCCTTTCAGTCATCTTGCCCATGTGGTATGATTTACATGTCTCAAGTGATTCAAAATCAAGTGAGTCCAAACGATCCATCTGCATGGAGTTTCTTCATGCATATCTACCAATAGACATGGTTCGCATGTCTCAATCTTTTCAAAAACGAGTGAGTCCAAAGATCCATCAACATGGAGCTTCTTCATGCGTTTTATACCAACATGACTCAAATGGCAGTGCCACAAGTATGTGGTACTATCATTACTATCTTATATCTTTTGGCATGAACATGTGTATCACTACGATCGAGATTCAATAAACCATTCATTTTAGGTGCAAGACCATTGAAGGTATTATTCAAATAAACAGAGTAACCATTATTCTCCTTAAATGAATAACCGTGTGGCGATAAACATAATCCAATCATGTCTATGCTCAACGCAAACACCAAATAACAATTATTTCGGTTTAACACCAATCCCGATGGTAGAGGGAGCGTGCGATGTTTGATCACATCAACCTTGGAAACACTTCCAGCACATATCGTCATCTCACCTTTAGCTAGTCTCCGCAGCCTTTTATTTTGATTTACTAACGCTTAGCAACTGAACCGGTATTTATTACCCTAGTGCTACTAGGAGTACTAGTAAAGTACACAATAATATGACGTATATCCAAAATACTTCTGTCGACCTTGTCAGCCTTCTCATCTACCAAGTATCTAGGGTAGTTCTGCTTCAGTGACCGTTCCCCTCATTATAGAAGCACTTAGTCTCGGGTTTGGTTCAACCTTGGGTTTCTTCACTAGAGCAGCAACTGATTTGCCGTCTCATGAAGCATCCCTTCTTTCCCTTGCCCTTCTTGAAACTAGTGGTTTAACCATCAACAATTGATGCTCCTACTTGATTTCTACTTTCGGGGTGTCAAACATCGCGAGTTGCTCAAGGATCATCATGTCTATCTCTGATATGTTATAGTTCATCATGAAGCTCCAATAGCTTGGTGGCAGTGACTATGGAGAACCATCACTATCTCATCTAGAAGATTAACTCCCACTCGATTCAAGCGATTGCAGTACTCAGACAATCTGAGCACATGCTCAACGATTGAGTTTTTCTCCCTTAGTTTGCAGGCTTAAGAAACTTGTCAGAGGTCTCATACCTCTTGACATGGGCACTAGTCTGAAATTCCAATTTCAGTATTTGGAACATCTCATATGTTATGCGACGTTTCAAAAACGTCTTTGGTGCCACAATTCTAAACCGTTATTATTATGTAATGAACTATCACGTAGTCATCAAAACATGTATGTCAGATGTTTCCCAACATCTACAGACGATGCTCGAGGTTCAACACACTGAGCGGTGCATTAAGGACATAACCCTTCTGTGCAGCAATGAGGACAATCCTCAGTTCACGGACCCAGTCCGCATAATTGCTACTGTCAACTCTCAACTAAATTTTCTCTAGGAACATATCTAAGACAGTAGAACCAAAGCATGAGCTACGACATAATTTGCAAAGACATTTTGACTATGTTCATGATAATTAAGTTCATCTAATCAAATTATTCAATGAACTCCCACTTAGATAGACATCCCTCTAGTCATCTAAGTGATACATGATCCGAGTCAACTAGGCCGTGTCCGATCATCACGTGAGACGGACTAGTCATCGTCGGTGAACATCTTCATGTTGATCGTATCCACTATACGACTCATGTTCGACCTTTCGGTCTTCCGTGTTCCGAGGCCATGTCTGTACATGCTAGGCTCGTCAAGTTAACCTAAGTGTATTGCGTGTGTAAATCTGGCTTACACCCGTTGTATGCGAACGTTAGAACCTATCACACCCGATCATCACGTGGTGCTTCGGAACAACGGACCTTAGCAACGGTGCACAGTTAGGGGGAACACTTTCTTGAAATTATTGCGAGGGATCATCTTATTTATGCTACCGTCGTTCTAAGCAAATAAGATGTAAACATGACAAACATCACATGCAAATCATAAAGTGACATGACATGGCCAATATCATCTTGCGCCTTTGATCTCCATCTTCGAGGCGCGGCATGAACACCATCGTCACCGGCATGATACCATGATCTCCATCATCGTGTCTTCATGAAGTTGCCTTGCCAACTATTACTTCTACTACTATGGCTAACGGTTAGCAATAAAGTAAAGTAATTACATGGCGTTTTCATTGACACACGGGTCATAAATAAATTAAGACAACTCCTATGGCTCCTGCCGGTTGTCATACTCATCGACATGCAAGTCGTGATTCCTATTACAAGAACATGATCAATCTCATACATCACATATATCATTCATCACATCCTTTTGGCCATATCACATCACATAGCATACCCTGCAAAAACAAGTTAGACGTCCTCTAATTGTTGTTGCATGTTTTACATGGCTGCTATGGGTTTCTAGCAAGAACGTTTCTTACCTACGCAAAACCACAATGGTGATATGCCAATTGCTATTTACCCTTCATAAGGACCCTTTTCATCGAATCTGATATGACTAAAGTGGGAGAGACAGACACCCGCCAGCCACCTTATGCATCAAGTGCATGTCAGTCGGTGGAACCTGTCTCACGTAAGTGTACGTGTAAGGTCGATCCGGGACGCTTCATCCCACAATGCCGCCGAATCAAGATAAGGCTAGTAACGGCAAGCAAATTGAACAAATCATCGCCCACAACTACTTTGTGTTCTACTCGTGCATAGAATCTACGCATAGACCTACCTCATGATGCCACTGTTGGGGATCGTAGCGGAAATTTAAAATTTTCTACGCATCACCAAGATCAATCTATGGAGTAATCTAGCAACGAGGGGAAGGGGAGTGCATCTACATACCCTTGTAGATCGCTAAGCGGAAGCGTTACTAGAACGCGAATGAGGTAGTCGTACTCGTAGCGATTCAGATCGCGGTCGATTCCGATCTAAGCGCCAAACAACGGCGCCTCCGCGTTCAACACACGTGCAGCCCGGTGATGTCTCCCATGCCTTGATCCAGAAAGGAGAGAGGGAGAGGTTGGGGAAGACTCCGTCCAGCAGCAGCACGACGGTGTGGTGGTGGTGGAGGAGCGCGGTACTTCAGCAGGGCTTCGCCAAGCACTATGAGAGACGAGGAGGGAGAGAGGTAGTGTTGCGCCTTGGGGGAGAGAGACTCGTGTGTTGTGCAGCCCCAAAACCTCCAGTATATATAGGGGCAAGGGCAAGGGGAGGTGCCCTAGGGTTTCCCCTAGGGGGGCGGCGGCCAGGGCAGATGGGATCTCCCCCTTGGGTGATTTGGCCCCCAAGCCAGGAGGTGGGAACCCTAGATGGGGCGCCCCAAACCCCCTGGTCACGTGGGAATAGGTGAGGGGGCGCACGGCCCCTTAGTGGGCTGGTTTACCCCCTTCCCTTGGCCCATGAAGCCCCCCAACACTTGCCGGGGCTCCCGAAACACCTTTCGGTCATGCTGGTCATCACCCGGTACCTCCGGAACACTTCCGGACTCCAAAACCCTTCGTCCAATATATCAATCTTCACCTCCAGACCATTACGGAACTCCTCGTGACGTCCGGGATCTCATCCGGGACTCCGAACAACATTCGGTAACCGTGTACATACTTTCCCTATAACCCTAGCGTCATCGAACCTTAAGTGTGTAGACCCTATGGGCTCGGGAATCATGCAGACATGACCGAGACATCTCTCTGGTCAATAACCAACAACGGGATCTAGATACCCATGTTGTCTCCCACATGTTCCACGATGATCTCATCGGATGAACCACGATGTCAAGGATTCAGTCAATCCCGTATACAATTCCCTTTGTCTACCGGTATAGTACTTGCCCGAGATTCGGTCGTCGGTATCCCGATACCTTGTTCAATCTCGTTACCGGCAAGTCTCTTTACTCGTTTCGTAACACATCATCCCATGATCAAATCCTTGGTCACATTGTGCACATTATGATGATGTCCTACCGAGTGGGCCTAGAGACACCTCTCCGTTACACGGAGTGACAAATCCCAGTCTCGATTTGTGCCAACCCAACAGACACTTTCGGAGATGCCCGTAGTGCACCTTTATAGCCACCCAGTTACGTTGTGACGTTTGGTACACCCAAAGCATTCCTACGGTATCCGGGAGTTGCACAATCTCATGGTCTAAGGAAATGATACTTGACATTAGAAAAGCTTTAGCATACGATCTACACGATCTTGTGCTAGGCTTAGGATTGGGTCTTGTCCATCACATCATTCTCCTAATGATGTGATCCCGTTATCAATGACATCCAATGTCCATGGTCAGGAAACCATGACCATCTATTGATCAACGAGCTAGTCAACTAGAGGCTTACTAGGGACATGTTGTGGTCTATGTATTCACGCATGTATTACGGTTTCCGGTTAATACAATTATAGCATGAACAATAGACAATTATCATGAACAAGGAAATACAATAATAACCATTTTATTACCTCTAGGGCATATTTCCAACAACTTCCACTTGCGCTACTGTCAGTAGACTAGTTGCATAGCTTACTTTACACCAATGGCTATCCTGATGTTTTGCTTGTGGTAGAGACTTTGCCATATGTTCTAACACATTAAAAACCGTGTGAATATTGAGTACTTTTATTTGCGTTCGGTATGTCTGGTATTCTTCAAGGAACTACTTGAACCAGAATACCTCCTATTGACGCTACTGAAGCAACATCATACTTTGCTTCTGACGTAGAATCCACATCAGTGTTTTGTTTGAAACTCTTCCAAACCACCGCACCACCATTAAGAGTGAACACATAGCCCTATTGGGATTTATAGTCACCTATATCAATCATGAATCTAGCATCAGTGTAACCATGTAAAACGATCTCTTCATCTCCGCCATAGACAAGAAGCATGTCCGTTGTTCTCTTGAGGTACTTATTATTAATATTTTAACATCTGCACGGTGAGCCATCCTAGGATCACTTTGGTATCTGCTACTAACACTTAGCATATAAGAAACATCTTATCTTTTACATATCATAGCATACATGATGGATCCAATTGCCAAAGCATATGGAACTCCACTCATCTGCACATTCTTATCAACTGTCTTAGGACTTTAATTCTTGCTAAGTGTCGTGCCATGTGACATTGGGAAAAAACTTTTGTTAGCATTCTCTAGTTTAAACCTCTTTAAAACCTTGTCAATGTACGTGCTTTGGTTTAACATAATTAGACGTCTTGATCTATCTCTATAGACCTTAATGCCCAACATATAAGCTACTTCATCTAAGTCTTTCATCAAAAACACACTTTTCAATGAATCTTTCATTGTGCCAAGAAACTTCACATAATTTCCAATCAACAATATGTCATCCACACATAAGATTTAGAAATGATACAGAGCTCCCATTAAACTTATTATATACACAAGCTTCTTCATCATTTTCAATGAAGGCAAACTCTTTTTATCCACTCCATCAAAATGTTGATTCCAGATCCTTGATGCTTGCTTCAAACCATAGATAGAACTTTGAAGCTTACACACCTTTCGACATTATTAGGACTGACAAAACCTTCTGGTTGTATCATATATACATCCTCTTTAAGATTTCCATATCGAAAAGTAGCTTTTTACATCCATCTACTATATCTCGTAGTTGAAATATGTAGCAATTGTCATCATAATTCAAACAAACTTTAGCATATCTACTGGTGAGAGTGAGTTCTGTCATAACCAACTCCCTCAATTTGCAAAAACCCTTTCTCAACCAGTTTTGCTTTATAGACAGAAGAGTTACCATCCTCATCTGTTTTCTTTTGGAAGTCCATTTACACTGTATGGGTCTTTGATAATCCACAAGTATAGGGGATCGTTTTTAGCCTTTTTGATAAGTAAGAGTGTCTATCCCAATGAGGAACTCTCTCAAGTTATGTCGACCACCGATACAACTCTATGCACACCAATGTTTGCTATACCTAGAAACAAGTAATAAAACTAGAAGTACTTTGTAGGTGTAAAGGGACAGGTTTGCAAGATAATAAAGAACGTGAAAATAAAAGTACAATTAAATTGGTATAGCGAGTGTGGGAAAGTGGTGGTAGGATTTGCGGAATTTTCCCTAAGCAATTGGCTAAGTTACTAGACCGATTGCAAGTTTTTATGTGGGAGAGGTCACTACTAGCGTGTCATATCTTACTTGAAATTCTATGCACTTATGATTGGAACTATTAGCAAGCATTCGCAACTACCAAATTTCAGTAAGGTAAAACCCAACCATAGCATTAAGCTATATTAGTCCCCCTTCAATCCCGTATGAATCAATTTCTATGGTAGGAAGAAGCTTCTCTCACTCTTACCCTCCAATGCATAGTCCTATCAACATACAACTAACCCTATGGTGTGATCCACACGCGCGCTCATATGGTGGGCACCAAAGGACAGTAACATAACCACAAGCAACTTAAACTAATCATAGCAATTCACCAATTATTGATAACCCACAAGTATAGAGGATCGCAACAGTTTTCGAGGGTAGACTATTCAACCCAAATTTATTAATTCGACACAAGGGGATCCAAAGAATATTCACGAGTATTAGCAGTTGAGTTGTCAATTCAACCACACCTGAAAGACTTGATATCTGCAGCAAAGTTTTTAGTAGCAAAGTAGTATGGAAGTAACAATAGCGGTCACAAAAGTAATAGTAGCAGTTTTCTAGTGATTGTAACAGTGGCAACGGTAAAGTAATGTAGCAAAGATCAATATGTGAAAAGCTCGTAGGCATTGGACCAATGATGGATAATTATGTCGGATGGCATTCATCATGCAACAGTTATAACCTAGGGTGACACAGAACTAGCTCAAATTCATCAATATAATGTAGGCATGTATTCCGTATATAGTCATACGTGCTTATGGAAAAGAACTTGCATGACATCTTTTGTCCTACCTTCCCGTGGCAGCAGGGTCCTAATGGAAACTAAGGGATATTAAGGCCTCCTTTTAATAGAGAACCGGAACAAAGAATTAGCACTTAGTGAATACATGAAGACCTCAAACTACGGTAATCACCGGAAAGAATCCCAATTATTGTCACATTGGGGTATGCGGATCATAACTCGTAATAGGTGTCTACAACTTGCAAGATCGGATCAAGAACACAAATATATTCATGAAAACATAATAGGTTTAGATCTGAAATCATGGCACTCGGGCCCTAGTGACAAGCATCAAGCATAGCAAAGTCATAGCAACATCAATCTCAGACCATAGTGGATACTAGGGATCAAACCCTAACAAAACTAACTCAATTGCATGATAAATCTCATCCAACCCATCACCGTCCAACAAGCCTAGGAAGGAATTACTCACTCCCGGCGGTGAGCATCATGAAATTGGCAATGGAGGAAGGTTGGTGATGATGATGGTGATGAATCCCCCTCTTCAAAGCCCCGAACGGACTCCAGATCAGCCCTCCCGATGAAGAATAGGAGGCGGTGGTGACTCTGTATCGTAAAACACGATGAATCCTTCTCTCTGATTTTTTTCTCCATGGGTGTGAATATATAGTGTTGGAATTAGGTCGGAGGAGGTCCAGGGGGCCCACAAGCCTGCAAGGTGCGCCCAAGGGGGGTGGGCGCGCCCCCCAGGGCTTGCGGCCTCTGGGTGGCCCCCTCTGGTAACTTCTTGCACCAATATTTTTATTAATTCCAAAAATATTCTCCGTAAATTTTCAGGTCAATCCGAGAACTTTTATTTCTGCACAAAAATAACACCATGGCAATTCTGCTGAAAACAGCGTCAGTCCGAATTAGTTACATTCAAATCATGCAAATTAGAGTCCAAAACAAGGGCAAAAGAGTTTGGAAAAGTAGATATGATGGAGACGTATCAACTCCCCCAAGCTTAACACATTGCTTGTGCTCAAGCAATTCGGTTAACAAACTAAAAGTGACAAAGAAAAACTTTTACGAACTCCATTTGATCTTGTTGTTGCAAATATGTCTAACTGATGTTCAGATTTTCAGCAAAGATTATGAACTAACCATATTCACAATAACATTTAGGTCTCACATTTACTCATATGAATGGCATAATCAACTAGCGAGCGATAATAAGATGTCTCAGATGACAACACTTTTTTCAAAACAATCATGATACAATATGATAAAATGGTATCTCGCTAGCCCTTTCTGAGACCGCAAAACATAAATGCAGAGCACCTCTGAAGACTAAGTCTGACTAGACATTGTAATTCATGGCAAAAGAGATCCAGTCACAGTCATACTCAATATCAATTAGTAACAATGCATATAAATGACAGTGGTGCTCTCTAACTGGTGCTTTTTATAAGAGGATGAAGACTCAACAATAAAAGTAAATAGATATGCCCTTTGAAGAGGGAAGCAGGGATTTGCAGAGGTGCCAGAGCTTGGAGCTTTTAAAACAGAGATGAATATAATTTTGAGAGGTATGCTTTCATTATCAACATAACAACCAAGAGATCTCACTATCTTCCATGCTAAATACATTATAGGCGGTTCCCAAACAGAATGGTAAAGTTTTTACTCCCCCTCCACTAATCAAACACACTCCACGGGTAGCCGAATCCACGGGTACCGTCCATACCAACAACAGTCCTGGGGGAGTTTTGTTTTATGATTATATTTTTATTTTATTTCGAGCATGGTTCTGGGCATTCCGATTACCAACCACTTTCTCGTGAATGACAAGTGAATAGACACTCATCATGAGAATAACCCACTTAGCATGGAAGATACTGACAGCCCTAGTCACTACATGAGCGATTCGGGCATACAAAATAGATTATCATTTGAAGGTTCAGAGTTTGGCACATGCAAATTTACTTGGAACGGCAGGTAAATACCGGATAAAGGTAGGTATGGTGGACTCATATGGAACAACTTTGGGTTTAAGGAAGTGGATGCACAAGCAGTATTCTCGCTTAGTACAAGTGAAGGCTAGCAAAAGATTGAGGAGCGACCAACTAGAGAGTGACAACGGTCATAAACATGCATGGAGATTAACCAACATTGAGTGCAAGCATGAGTAGTATATAAATCACCATGAACATAAATATCGTGGAGGCTATGTTGATTTTGTTTCAACTACATGCGTGAACATGTGCCAAGTCAAGCCACTTGAATCATTCAAAGGATGATACCATCCTATCATACTACATCATAACCATTTTAAAATGCATGTTGGCATTCAAGACAAACCATTATACACTCCTAGCTAATTAAGCATGGCATGAGTAACTATAATCTCTAATTGTCATTGCAAACATGTTCCATTCATAATAGGCTAAATCAAGAACGATGAGCTAATCATATTTACAAAAACAAAATATGTCGAGTTTGTACCAGCTTTTCTCCATCTCAATCATTTCGTCAAATATCGTCATTATTGCCTTTCACTTGCACGACCGAACGATGTGAATAATAATAAGAGTGCACGTGCATTGGACTAAGCTGGAATCTGCAAACATTTATCCAGAGGAGAAGACAAGGTAATATGGGTTCTTTGTTAGATCAACAATAATGCATATGAGAGCCACTCAACATTTTCATCGTGGTCTTCTCCTCATGACCCAAAGAAAAGGAAAAGAAATTCAGAGAAACACCTTGAAATATTTTTGGAGTTTTTGTTTTCTGAAGAAAGTAAAACAAGAACGAGAAAAACTATTTACACGGGAAAGCTCCCAACAAGCAAAAGAAGAATGAGAAATCTTTTTGGATTTTGTTTTAATACCACTGCTAAATAAACAAGAAAGGAAAACTAAAAAGAAGCGAGAACTAATTTTTTTGGATTTTCTCAAAAAAATTCAAACTCACAAGAAGAAAGCAAGAAAAATAAACTAACATGGATATCCAATGAAAAAGTATGAACACCGACAACTGAAATGAGTGTGTGAACATGAATGTAATGTCGGTGAGAAATACGTACTCCCCCAAGCTTAGGCTTTTGGCCTAAGTTGGTCTAGGGCCACGGCTCAAAGTAACCCTCTCCTGGATGCTGCGGAGGGTCCTGAGGGTTCCACTAGTTGGCGAGCTCCTGTGGCTCCCACTGATAAATAGGCTCCCGATATGCATTAGCAACTAGTGCTGGCTCAGGTGCTGGGGGTTGTGAAAGATCCCAAAATCTGTAGATGTCCTCGGGCATAATAGTGTACCTGCCTGAATGAATATCGAACAAAGAAGAAGCAGGCAAGATAATAATCTCACAAGTACCCTGACTAAATACTAGGTTGTAGAGGAGTCTCTTGTCATCATCTTTCTTAATAAAATCATGTGCTATCATACTAGAATAATTCAAATACTTAGTGGGTAACAACATCTCCTCTTCCTCATCATGCCTAATGGGTATCTCAAAATGTTTAGCAAGGCGGGAGGCATAGATACCTCCGAAAATAGGACCCTTCGAGCGGTTAGTGTTCAACCGTCGAGCAATAATGGCGCCCATACTAAAAGTTCTATCAGAATATAAGGCATGACGCAAAATAGCAAGATCAAAGGCACTACGGCCTCCACTCTCCCCATGACCAATCAAACATCTCCCCGCAAATAATGAATAATAGCGTAAAATAGGAGAAATGTAAGCTAGCCACTCTCGCTTCCGACACCCCTCTCTCTTCCCCCATAGTGGTTTCAGCAATGAAGTCCTCCACGTCTCTATGACGCGGTTCATTGACGCTGCCCTCATAAGGTATTTTGCAAACATCGCAAAAATTATAAAGTGTCATTCGCTTAGGCACACCATCTAAGTGAAATTCTACCATGGGAGGATCCTTCCTGGAATGAAAGTGAAAATTTTGCACAAAGGTATTAGTGAGTAGGAGGTATTGGTCACACTTACATTGGAGGAAGTCGGTGATGCCGACATTCTCCACCAAGTAATAGAAATCATCATAAATTCTGGCCGCCCTCAAGAATGCATCACTTGGCCATTCACACGGCCGAACCTCCATGGTGCGAGGAAGGTTATACTTAGACTTCTTCTTCTCCTCATTCTCATTTTCTCTTGAACTCCGGCTTGAAGAGCCTCTTAACCATCTCTTCATGGTCTCCTTTCCTCTGAAATTTTCTAAAAAAATTAGTGACTCAAAATAAAAGTGAACCAAACTCAACAAGATTGATAGCAACTACTCCCACAAGTGTCTAGAGGCTATATCATGCGGCAAAGCTACTTTGAACCATATAAATTTGACATGCAAGCTCAAGAACATGGTCACCACAGCAGCAAAAATTTGCAATATATAAAGCACTGGAACAAAAACTAATTGGACATTGGAGGAGTCATACCGATGAACAATCCCCCAAAACAGTTTTGCAAATGGAGCTTTTGAGCAAGGAGATCGAAAATGGCAGCAAGATGAGCAAGAACACGGGTTTGAGCAAGGGGATGATTTTTTCTGGAGGAAGACGAAGTGGATGGGTGCTGACATAAGTGATGGGGACCCACAAGCCCTGTAGCCGCGCCCTGTGGGCTTGTGGCCCACTAGTGGACCTCCCTGAGGTGTTCTCAGTGCCAAAAATTCTTAAATATTGCACAAAAAATCATACTAAATTTTTAGGGTATTTGGAGAACTTTTATTTTCTGGTCACTTTTTTATTGCACGAATAATTCAGAAAACAGAAAAAAATAATAACATTTTTACTTTATCTATTCTAAATAATAGACAGTAAAAAAGGATATAGAGAGTTGTGCCTCCTAAGTTCATCCATCTCATGCCCATCAAAAGGAATCCATTAATAAGGTTGATCAAGTCTTATCAACAAACTTCTTCCAAGTGACATGAAACCGGAGAATTTTCGAATAACACTAGGTTACCTCAACAGGGATATGCATGTCCCCAACAATAAGTATATCATATTTCTTTTTGGCTGTAGGAAGAGGGAATTTAAAACGTCCAATAACAATTGTTGGAATTTCTCCAATAGAGTTGATACTATTCTCTTGGGGTTGTTTCTTCGGAAAGTGTACCATATGCTCATTACCATTAACATGAAAAGTGACATTGCCCTTGCTACAATCAATAACAACCCCTGCCGTATTCAAGAAGGGTCTACCAATGATGATCGACATACTGTCATCCTCGGGTACATCAAGAATAGCAAAGTCCATTAAAATAGTAACATTTGCAATTACGACAGGCACATCCTCACAAACACCGATGGGTATAGCAGTTGATTTATCAGCCATTTGCAAAGAGATTTCAGTTGGTGTCAACTTATTCAAATCAAATCTATGATATAAAGAGAAAGGCATAACACTAACATCTGCTCCCAAATCACATAAAGCAGTTTTAACATAGTTTCTTTTAATGGAGCAAGGTATAGTTGGTATTCCCGGGTGTCCTAATTTCTTTGGTATTCTACCCTTAAATGTGTAATTAGCAAGCATGGTGGAAATTTCAGCTTCTGATTGAAAGTGCGTTATATCGACTAGAGGGGGGTGAATAGGCGATTTTTATGAAATTCTTCACTGAGGAATTTGCCGGTGAGGAAATTCCTTAGCGAAGAACTACTAGCAGCGGAATAAGTACTCAAAAGTAAACATAACAGAATACAAGCATAGTCATCATGATGAAATGAAGACAGGCACAGAGTACAGGAAGCGTAATCACAGGATAACACAGGATGAAGACAAGCAGACTGAAGAAATTGAACTGAGGAAATTGAGAAAGTCTTCAGTCAAAGTCTTCAAACACAGATATGAACAAACACACAACACAGTTATGAGGAAATGGAAGAGTTGAGGGAATAGAACCAGTAAGCTTGGTGAAGACAATGATTTGGTAGACTAGTTCCAACTGATGTCTCAGTTGTACGTCTGGTTGGAGCGGCTGAGTATTTAAACTCGAGGACACGCAGTCCCGGACACCCAGTCAAGGACACTTAGTCCAAGACACCCAGTCCTCACCGTATTCTCCTTGAACTAAGGTCACACAGACCTCGTCCAATCACTCGTGGTAAGTCTTCAGGCAACTTCCAAACCTTCACAAACCTGGTCACTCGGCGATCCACAATTCCTCTTGGATGCTCTAGACCATGACGCCTAACCGTCTGGAAGAAGCACAGTCTTCAAAGGTAACAAGCGTCGGATCCACTCAGGATCAATCTCTTCGGTGATGCTCAATCACTTGGGGTTTGTAGGTGTTTGGGTATTGGGTTTTTGGTTTTTCCTCACTTGATGATTTTCGCTCAAAGTCCTTAGAGGATGGGTTGCTCTCAAATGACAAGTGTCAGTTTCTCTCGGAGCAGCCAACCAGCTAGTGGTTGTAGGGGCGGCTATTTATAGCCTAGGGAGTAGCCCGACATGATAAGACATAAATGCCCTTCAATGATATGACCGTTAGGTGGACGGATATTTTGGGACAGCTGGCACATAGCATAGCAACGGTCGGAATTTTAAGTAGCAAAATCCTCAGGGCTATCATGTTCCTCACTGTGTAGGCAATCCGCACTAGCGACTTCCTAACTCCTCAGTCAGGACAAATTCCTCAGAGACCAGAAGAACTTTGTCTCTGTCACTGAAGAAATTGACTGAACTGTATGAGATTTCCAATGGCTTCACTCGAAGGGATTGGTAGGTGTAGGATTTTGAGTTGAGCATCACATGGAAATTTTTCCTTAGTATTTCCTCGACCCCCTTTAACAGTACGGTGTTTCCTATGACTCAAGAAAGAGAAAAACAAAACTATGAAAACGAAAGTCTTCAACCTTCATGTTCCTCGAATGAATACGAAGTCTTCACGGTCACACCATTTTCTTCACTTTCAAAGTCTTTATGAAAGTCTTTAGAAATACCAAAATCTTCAGTCGAAGATATTCATTTTTAGGGGTCGACTTTTCCTTGTAAATATCAAACTCCTCATAGACTTATAGACCTGTGTACACTCACAAACGCATTAGTCCCTTAACCTATAAGTCTTCAATACACCAAAATCACTAAGGGGCACTAGATGCACTTACAATATCCCCTTTTTTGGTGATTGATGACAATATAGGTTAAGTTTTCAACGGGGATAAACATATGAAGTGTAAATACTGATATTGAGGAATTTGATTGCAAGATATAGAAGAACTCCCCTGAAGATGTGCATAGTGAGGAATTTGCTTTTGAAGCAATGCACACTTGAAGAGTTGAATCATGGAGATCTCCCCCTATATCTTGTAATTCATACACGCATTTAACATATAATATGAAGAATTTGAAATGCATGATGAAATATGGTGCCTGATGAAATTCAGCATGCGTGCAATAATATTAACGAGGAATAAGCATGCATAATAGTGCATCAAAAGTATCAGAGCACAGTGCATCAAAAGTATTAGAGCACCATCGGGTTTAAGATTACAACTCGATCCAATAAAGTTTTAGAAGAACGAGAGTTGTAACTTAGCAAAAAAAACGCACATATAGTAGACCCGCTTGAAGACTAACTCATATTTCTCCCCTTTGTCATTGAATGACCAAAAGGAACGAAAATGAGGACTAACGCCCCTGAAGATAATCATGTTGAAGAAGGAGCGCCAGCGTTGTTGGGGTCGTTTGTTGATGTAGGGCCTGCCGCAGTGTCGTCCAAATCTTCATGTTCATCAGTGTCGCGCGATGAAGAATAGGAGCTGGCCACCAGAGAAGGAACCTGGACCTTCTTGAATTTCTTCGGTGGAGGTGTAGACCAGTCAAAATCTTCTTTGAAACCCATGTTCTTCAGATCTTCTTCACCATACAGACGTGACAGGATTGCCCAGGTGCGACCGAAGACTTGATGGAGGTAGTAGTGGTTTTTCTTCACTGCATTGTGTGTGGCAGTCATGTTGTGAAGAAGTGAACCAAACTGACGCTTAACCCATTTGTGATTTTGATCCACCTTCTGGTGAAGACTAAGCAGAAGTTCACGGTCAGTCATCACGCGCGGAGCAGTGGCTTAAGGAGTGGACTTGGGTGCATTGGCAGAGTCATCATTGGTGGAATAAGATGCAGCTTTGCGAAACTGACCATCCAATGGACGAATGCCCTCATCTATTACAGCTGGTGCCTTGCCCTTTCCATCAACTGAGGAATATGTCTGCTTGAGGACTTCAATGGGGGGCAAGTAGCTGAGCTGATTCTGGAAATCAGCTTTGTAGTTGAGTGAAGACCTTGTCCTGAGGAATCTCATGATCCAAGGTGCATAAGGCTTCAGCTCAAACAGAGACAGTGCAACATTGGCCATAGTCCTCATGAAGAAATCGTGATAATTGACAGGAATGCCATGAACGATGTTGAATTCCAGATTCTTCATGATGCCAACAATTTCCTCATCAGATGAGTCATGGCCTTTGATGGGACTGATTGTCCTCGTAAGAATATGATAGACGGTTCTGGGCACGTACAGCAATTCCTTCATGAGGAATTTGGTTCTTGGTGCCTGACCAGGTTTCAAAGGTTTCATCAGCACCTGCATGTAATGATGTGTGAGCTCAGGTTCACTGTAGATGCAGTGAGCTTCTTCAAGGGGAGGACTGAGTGGTAGAGCACGAAGCAATTCAGAGGCTGGTGCAGTGTAGTGAGTGTTTTCAGACATCCAGTCCAGCACCCATGAATTCACATCTTCAGCATCTCCGGTGATGTGCAGCGTTGCATAGAATTGAAGAATCAGTTCTTCATTCTAATCGCAGATGTCAGAGCAAAAGTTGAGCAGTCTAGCGTCGTGAAGAACACTGAGGACTGGTGCGAAGCACGGCAGAGATTCCATATCCACGTGAGGAATATGCTCATGGTAGAAGATCTTCTCCTTGTTGAACAGCACTGAGGAATAGAAATTGGCTTGACTAGCAGTCCAGAAATGCCTCTTCCTAATGCGAGCAGAGTCATATGGGTTGTAATCTTCGAAGAATACGTGCTCGCCGAAGAAATCATCAGCCTTGAACTTTTTCTTGCATGAGAATGGATCCTTTGGCTTCGGCAGAGGAGTGTCAGTGAGTTGCATCACGACCTCAGGAATCTCAATCACAGGTTCTTCAGGCTGAGGAATTTCTGGTTCCTCCTCAGTGGCAGTCTGCGTCGTTGGTTGTTCAGCAGCAGCAGTTTCTTCAGCGCTAGTGGCTGGAATTTCCTCATGGACAGATGCATTGGGATGAGTTTCTTCAGAGCCCATGTGAACAGTTTGTGTGGGGGGCTGAGGAATTTGCTGTAGAGGGGTGAACATTGGAGAATTTGGATGCTGACCTTCCCAGAATTCATCACTGATTACGGGTGTGGAGCAGCCAATGTTCACATCTTCATCTTCCATTTTTTCAACGCCAGTCTCTTCAGCTGTGAACTGAGGCATAGGCGAGGAGATGATAGGTGTTGAAGGGATCGCATCCACTTCAATTTCTTCATCCAATGATTCAGACGAAGCAGCAGAAGGAGTTTCTTCATCAAATCCGCTGGGGATCCCATATTCTTCATCAAAAGGAACAAGGTCCTTTGATGGCCTGGTTGAGATGGGAACAACATCAAATGGATTTGCAAATGAGCTTGTCATAGGCTTCATTTTCTTCGGAGCTGAAGAATCTGAAGCAGCTGATGCTTTCCTTTTCTTCACTGCAGCACGCTCTGCAGCCTTGATCTTCTTCACATCTGATGCAGAAGGAAGGATTGGAGTTGAAGTCGGTGCAAGAGCAGCTGATGAATCTGGTTGATTTTCTTCAGGCACAACTGATGCAATTGCCCTGAGTTCTTCAGTTTCTTCAGGCACACCACTAGTGGGTGCCCTGGCAATTTCTTCAGCGGCTGGAATGCAGTCATCAGCCCTGGAACTCACATTATCTTCAGCAGCCTGATTGTCATCAGCGGTGCTGGCATTTTCTTCAGTAGGCTGAGCAAATGCTTCAGCCTGAGGAATTTCCTGTTGCGTTGAGGCTGCAACATTGGAAGTGAAGTTATCCGCAAGTTTCACAAAATGAACCTTGGCTCCAAGCCAATCAGCGCGATATGCTTCAAAGTCATCACTGAGTTTCTTAATCTCAGTCTGAATAGTGACAAGTTCTTCAGTTGTCATAGAGACAATGTTTTTCTTCAGATAGCGCTCTTTCTTGTACTGTGCTTTCTTGATCTGCCTGGCCTTCTCAAATTTCCACTTTTCTTCTTGAATGAAGTGGGTCAGCATGTGACTCTGTCCAGGAGTCAGCTTGAGGTCAGGCAAGGGAGTGTTAGGGTCCTTGTGCCAATCATCAATGTAGTCGAGGATTAGCTTGGGATCCAAAAGCAGTGGCACCTTTGATCCTTTGGCTCTAGCGGCCCTGACTTTCCTGTCTCTGATGATTTCTACAAGTTCATCATCATCAGCTTCGTCTTCATCAGACGGCACTTGGAAAGCGACTTGCTTCTTTTGAGGACTTGGGCAAGGACCTCATCCCGCAGTGGCCTTTGTCTTCAACAGTGAGGGGTCAGCTGAGGAACTTGGTGCAGCTGAGGAACTAGCTGAGACACCTGAGGCAATGGAGATGCCGGCAGTCCTTTGGCATGAGGTGAGATGCACAGGTGCTGAGGATTTAGGCGGAACAGCTGAAGGCTTTGGCGGAGGAGCTGAGGACTTTGGAGGAACAGGAGCAGCATGAGGAATTGGCCGTGAGGGCTTTGATGATTCTGGCCGTGAGGGCATTTCTGAGGAACTTGGCCTGCGATCAGGCTTCTTAGACATAGCCTTCTTTGGCTTGACAGCAGAGGCCTCAGCAGAGGTAGCAGCAGCAGCAGAGTCTTCATTGAATTTCCTCACTGCTTCCCTGGCTTGCTTAGCCAGCTTGGCTTGGCGCTTGGCCCATTCATCAGGATAGTCCTCACCGCGCTTGAGGCTGGTGGGATCTGCTATTTGGCCAGGTTCCAATGGAGCTCTTGGGCATGGAGGATTGAGTGCGAATTTCTTCATGTACTTAGGGGTGACATATCTGTACTCTCTGGATTCTCTTGCCCATCTCCTCTCTATCCTCTGTTTGCACACTTTGCTCTCATTCTTGGTTTCCTCAGTAGGTGTGCAGTACCCAGCATATATGTCATCAGGGATCTCAAACGCTATATTTACCTCAGGCCTCTTTCCTCCCTTCTGTGGCTTCTTACCATCAGCCATTTTCTTCAGTTGAGGAATTTGAACAATTGAATTCTCTGAAGAAGTATGCAACTTTTCTTCGAGGAACGCTGCAAATGAGTTAAGTTGATGAGAACCTAGTGATTCAGCAGCTGACATGTGTACCTCTGAACAGAATATAGTTGCGAGGAATTTGGAGAGGTCATATGCGTTCTCAGAAGGTTTTTCAAAAAGAACAAGTTTGAGGAATTTGACCAGATGAGTCTTGAAGAATTTCGCTAAGCTTTCTTTGTCTTAGGTTCCAGAGATGTGTAGATTAAAAATCCACACATTTGAGGAATCTTGAAGAAAATCATGGCTTAGAGAAACGAATCAAGAACGGATAATATGTGAGGTGTTTTAGTGTGTGACTCTATGAAGAAAAACACCTTTGAAGATTTTGGAGATAATCATTCGAATCAACGAGGGTAGTAAAAGTGACTTTTAATTACCCTGGACGAAGAACATGATGAACTGGAGTGAGGAGATGTGAAGTTCATCTGTGCAGATCTTCCACACCCTAACTTGGCGGAGGAAGACGGCTACGGCGGCGGCGGAGTGAAGATGTCCGCGGTCGGCGCGAGTACGTCGGCGACGAGGTCGAGGCAGTGAAGCTCTTCCTCACCGGCGGCGATGAAGTAGCGGCGGCACTAGGGTTTGAGAAGCTCGAGCTGGATAGAGAGGTCGAGCGGAGTAAAAGAAGTGAGGAAGGGAAGGAGGGGTATTTATAGCCACGGTGAAAAACTGCTTGCCGACTGCTCGCCCGAAGAAATTGGACGAACGTGCCCCTGACCCTTCTCATTCGCATGACATGTGTCACCCACGCGTTGAGAGGTGGAGATCGTGTTAGATCGTGGGTGAGTGGATAAGTGTATCATGGGATGCGGAACGGTTTGAGCGGCAAAACCGAAAATTTCGATAAGATAGGTTTTAAAGTTCCGTTCGCAATTTCTTCAGCTGACAAGGACACAGTGAAGATTTTGAATGAGTTTCAAATAGAACGCACATGAAGAATTTGTGAACAGATTGGATTGAGTATAGCATAGAGGGGAAGGGTCCGATCACATTCACTTAGCAGAAAACCAACTTGAAGATATAGCAATAAGTGAATGCTGTAGAGGCATAAACTCATATATATATATATATAGCCAATGAAGAAAAACGACGGAACCAGTGAAGACTATGCAAAGTTGAAGAATATGAATAATTGAGGAATTTCAACTTTTGGTGGTGGCGTGACCCATCGTATAAGAATGATGATTTCAGACACCGCGTACAATTATCGTAGGGTTCTGAGAATCAAATTCTTCGTTAATTTCTTCACACTAAGAGTGTTATTCTTCATTGATTGAAGAAAAACGTTTCTTCATGTGTTGCACATCTAAGTCATCAATTTTGCATAAGTGTTAGGATGAGTGTCCTTTTCAAAGAACATTCGAAGATTCTAGGATATTTAGCTCACACCGCAACTTGCTAAATCTCTTCTCATCCAAGGGCTTTATGAAGATATCGGCTAGCTGTTCTTCAGTCTTCACATGCTCAATAGAAATGTCGCCCTTCAACACATGATCACGAAGAAAATGATGACGAATCTAAATGTGCTTTGTCTTCGAGTGCTGAACTGGGTTGTGAGCAATCTTGATGGCACTCTCATTGTCACAGAAGAGAGGCACATTCTTCATGATGACGCCGTAGTCCTTGAGAGTTTGCTTCATCCATAGCAATTGGGCACAGCAAGAACCAGCGGCAATGTACTCAGCTTCAGCAGTAGATAGTGATACGCAGTTATGTTTCTTCGAGGACCAACAGACCAAAGATCGTCCGAGGAAATGACATGTACCAGATGTTGACTTGCGATCCACACGATCACCAGCATAGTCAGAGTCAGAATATCCAACAAGATCAAAAGTCGAGCCCTTGGGGTACCATAATCCAAGTGTTGGTGTGTGAGCTAGATATCGAAGAATATGCTTCACAACCTTATGGTGTGATTCCTTCGGTGTAGCTTGAAATCAGGCACACATGCAAACACTAAGCATTATATCTGGCCTAGATGCACATAAGTACAATAAGGAGCCTATCATGGAGCGGTATACCTTATGATCAAAGTCAATACCATTTTCATTAGTGCACAGATGGCCATTTGTGGGCATAGGAATTTTGACGCCTTTGCAATCTTGCATGCCGAATTTCCTCAGTACATCCTTGAGGTATTTCTCCTGAGAGATGAATATGCCATTGTGTTGTTGACGAATTTGAAGACCTAAGAAGAATTTCAACTCTCCCATCCTAGACATTTGATATTCTTCACTCATCATATAGGCAAATTCATCACTATTACGTTGGTCAGTACAGCCAAATATAATATCATCAACATATACTTGGCACACAAACAATTCACCATCATAAGATTTAGTGAAAAGAGTAGGGTCGAGTGAACCGGGTTTCAAGCCTTTCTTCATGAAGAGTTCCTTCAAGGTATCATACCAAGCCCGTGGGGCCTGCTTGAGGCCATAGAGGGCCTTGTTGAGTCTGAAGACTTTGTCAGGATTCTTTGGATCTTCAAAACCTAGGGGTTGAGCAACATATACTTCTTCCTCAAGCTTACCATTGAGGAATGCACTTTTCACATCCATTTGATATAAAGTGATATCATGATGGTTAGCATAAGCAAGTAATATGAGAATAGCCTCAAGTCTAGCAACAGGTGCAAAAGTTTCATCGAAATCAATTCCTTCAACTTGTGTGTAGCCTTGAGCTACAAGCTGTGCCTTATTCCTCGCCACAAGGCCATTTTCATCTTGCTTGTTGCGGTAAATCCACTTTGTGCCGATGATATTGTGCTTGCAAGGATTTGGACGTTTGACCAGTTCCCAGACATTGTTGAGCTCTAACTGATGTAATTCCTCTTGCATGGCCTGAATCCACTCATGCTCCAGAAATGCTTCATCTACCTTAGTGGGCTCTGTAATAGAGACAAAAGCATACTGCCCACAAAAGTTAGACAAATGTGAAGCTTTTGAGCGTGTGAGAGGACCTGGCGCTTTGATGTCATTGACGATCTTTTCAACTTGCACTTCTTTTGCAATGCGAGGATGAGCTGGTTGTCGTTGAAGAGTTTGATCAGTGTTTTCTTCAGCACCATTTTCTTCAGCATTTTCTTCAGGTGCATTGGCTCGACGTTCTTCATGTTCTGGAATGAATTCTTCAGCAGATTCTTTAGTAGGAATGACATCCTCAGTAGCCTTGAACTTGATAGTTTCCTCAGGTGCTGGTTCATCTATCACAGTAGGTAGGTGCTCTCTTTGCGAGCCATTAGTTTCATCGAACCGCACATCTACAGTTTCAACAACTTTGTGAAGAACGTTGTTGAAGACTCTGTAGGTGTGCGAGTCCTTTCCGTAACCAAGCATAAAACCTTCATGTGCTTTCGGTGCAAATTTTGAGTTGTGATGAGGATCTCTAATCCAACATTTAGCGCCGAAGACTTTGAAATAACTTACATTGGGTTTCTTATCAGTGAGAAGTTCATAGGCAGTCTTTTTGAAGAATTTGTGAAGATATACTCTGTTGATGATGTGGCACGCAGTATCAATTGCCTCAGTCCAGAAACGACGAGGCGTTTTGTATTCATCAAGCATATGCGAGCCATCTCAGCAAGAGTCCTGTTCTTGCGCTCCACGACGCCATTCTGCCGAGGAGTGTAAGGAGCAGATAACTCATAAGTAATACCAAGTTCATCAAGATAGTCATCGAGACCAGAATTCTTGAACGCAGTGCCATTGTCACTTCTGATGTGCTTGATCTTCACACCAAAATTGGTTGAAGCCCTCGAGGAAAATCGTTTGATGACTTCCTACACTTCATGTTTGTAAGTAACAATGTGTACCCATGTGTAGCGAGAATAATCATCAACAATAACAAAGCCATATTGAGATGCTTCATTTGAAATAGCAGAATAATGATTAGGACCAAAGAGATCCATGTGAAGCAATTCAAATGGGCGAGTGGTGGTCATGATAGTCTTCGCTGGATGCTTGGCCTTCGTCATCTTCCCAGCTTCACAGGCTCCGCATAGGTGATCCTTGAGGAATTTGACATTCTCGATGCCAATGACATACTTCTTATTCGCAAGCGTGTGCAAATTCCTCATGCCTGCATGACCAAGTCATCGATGCCAGAGCCAGCCTTCTGAAGCTTTTGCAAGTAAGCACACGGCTGGTTGTGGTCCTGTAGAGAAATCAACAATATACAGGTCTCCTCTCCTAAAGCCTTCGAAGACTTTGGAATTATTAGCTTCCATAACCACAACACAACGGTACTTGCCAAAGACAACAACCATATCAAGATCACAAAGCATTGAGATAGACATAAGGTTGTATCCTAAGGACTCAACAAGCATGACTTTGTCCATGTGTCGATCCTTTGTAATCGCAACCTTACCTAGACCCAATACCTGACTTTTGCCTTTGTCAGCAAAGATGATATGCTTCAGATGCGACGGAGATAATGGAGCATCTATCAATAGATTCTTGCCACCAGTCATGTGGTTTGTACATCCACTATCGAGGACCCACTCAGTGGCTTTGGGTTGATCATCCTGCAGACGAATTAGTGCATCTTACAAACTCATATACTTCATTAGTGAAGAATATGACATCAATTCATCAGATCAATTTTATCAAGTAAAAGAATTGATAAAGCAATATGAGGACGTGAGAAATGAAAGTTCATTTCTTCATGATTAGCCTGCGTCCTATCAGGCATGCTCAGGTCTCCAGCAAATTCTTCAGACGGTTACGTACGTCTGGAGACCTGACCCTGCAGAAGAGATTAGTTCTTTTTCTTCACCACCCACATCTGAAGGGGTGGCAAAGAGTTCATCATTATGCGAGCTCCATACGAAAAGGATGGCATCGAAGCCAGTCCATTTCGTTTCACATAAGAGGGGTTAGAGTAAGCATAAGAGTATGCAGAGAAATTCTTTGAGGACTTATGGACATAATGATTTGAAGAATAATGCACATATCCATAATCCTTAGATCTTCCCTGCGAAACAGATGGGTTAGCACGATGATGTTCATATGAGGACTTTGATCCATATGAGGAATTTGGTCCATATGAAGAATTTGATCTGGGGTTCCTATTCTTCACAGGTGGCGTCATGATGACATTCACCTGAAGATTTTCAAGGCATCTTTTGGGAACCCAGATTTTCTTCATAGGGGAGCCGTTCCTGTAGTTAGTGCCAACATATCTAGCAAATACTTCACCATTCTGATTTTTGAATAGCTTATAGTTGGAGTCAATTGACTCATCATCAGAATGAGGAGATTCACATGCAAATCCATATAAGTTAGATGGACCAACTGGAGGTCCCTTTGCAGCAACCCATGTAGTTTTGGGGTACTGCTCAGGCTTCCAATATGTACCATCAGCATTGAGTTTCCTCTCAAAGGCGATACCCTCTTTCCTAGGGTTCCTGATGAGGATCTGCTTTTTAAGCACATCACAAAGAGCCTGATGCCCTTTGAGGCTTTTGTACATGCCTGTCGTGTACAATTCCTTCAGCCCTGCATCGTTAGTGATACTAGCAATGTCCTCAGATGAGGAATTAGTGATAGCAGAGGCATGTGAAGAATTTGAAACATTAGCAGCATTTGAACATTCAGGTGAAGAATTAGCAGATTCACGTTCAATGCACTTCAAGCATGGAGGAACAAATTCTTCCTGAGAAGCGCTAATTTGTTGAGCAAGTAATGAATCACGCTCCTTCCGAAGATCTTCATAACTCACTCTTAGCTTTTCAAGATCTTGCTTTCTTTGAAGAAATTCATAAGAAAGCTTCTCATGATCGGATAAGAGAGTGTTATGATGACTTTGAAGATTGTCAAACCTAGTCTGAAATCTCTGAAGATTTTCAGTCAGGGCTTTAGTGCGATCCATTTCTTCACCCAACATATCATCACTTTTGTCTAGCATGTTTTGAACCTTTTCTAAAGCCCTTTGTTGTTTTACAACAATCTTAGCAAGTTTAGAATAGCTGGGCTTAAGATTTTCATCAAATTCATTCTCACTTGATTCAGATGAGGTATATTTGAGTACCTTGGCACCCTTTACCATGAAGCAGTAGGTGGGAGCGTAGTCATCATCCCCTTCATCAGCTTTGTTGGTGAGGTTATTTTCTTCAGTGTTAAAGATAGACTTGCTAACGAATGCAGTAGCGAGAGCTAGGCTCGCCACTCCGGATTCGGACTCCTCAGATGACTCCTCTTCCTCATTTTCTTCAAATTCAGCTTCAGAGTCCATTTCCTTGCCAATGAATGCCCTGGCCTTCTTGGAGCTACTCTTCTTGTGATATGAAGGCTTTGAGGATTTTGATGATGAGGATTTTGATGATGAGGATTTTGAGGATTTCTTCTTTTTCTTCGCATCATCAGAACTGTAATCCTTGTATTTCTTCTTCTTTGATTCCTTTTCCCATTGAGGACAGTCTTGAATGTAATGTCCAGGCTTCTTGCAGTTGTGGCAGAGCCTCCTCTTGTAGTCACTTGATGAGGAATCATTGCTCCTTGAGGGTCTTCCAAGGCGATCACGTCTTGAGAACTTTTGGAACTTCTTCACGAGCAGAGCCAGATCATGGCTCAGTTCTTCAGGATCACCAAGGCTGCTATCAGAGTCTTCATCTTCGGACTCAGATACTGCCTTGGCCTTTAGTGCACGTGATCTGCCATAGCTTGAACCATAGAGATCTCTCTTTTCAGCAAGTTGGAACTCATGAGTATTTAGCCTCTCGAGAATATCAGCGGGATCAAGTGACTTGTAATCAGCACGTTCTTGTATCATCAATGCCAGAGTGTCAAATGAGGAATCAAGCGATCTTAGCAATTTCTTCACCACCTCATGGTCGGTGATGTCCGTGGCACCAAGTGCTTGAAGCTCATTTGAGATGTCAGTGAGGCGATCGAAGGTTTGTTGAACATTTTCATTGTCGAGTCTTTTGAAGCGGTTGAAGAGATTGCGAAGAACATCAACTCGAGAGTCACGCTGAGTTGAGACTCCTTCATTCACTTTGGACAACCTGTCCCAGATAAGCTTCGCTGTCTCCAAAGCACTCACTCTGCCATACTATCCTTTGCTCAGATGGCCACATATGATATTCTTCGCTTGAGAGTCGAGTTGCTTGAATCTCTTCACATCAGCAGCATTCAGAGAATGTGTGACTGAGGGAACACCATTTTCCACAACATACCAGAGATCGTTATCAATTGCTTCAAGATGCATTCGCATCTTATTCTTCCAGTAGGGGTAGTCCATCCCATCGAAGGTAGGACACCCAGCAGAGACCTTGATCATACCTGCGGTCGACATAACTAAAACTCCAGGCAGTTAAACCAAAATCACACAGAACAAGGGAGTACCTTGCTCTGATACCAATTGAAAGTGCGTTATATCGACTAGAGGGGGGTGAATAGGCGATTTTTATGAAATTCTTCACTGAGGAATTTGCCGGTGAGGAAATTCCTTAGAGAAGAACTACTAGCAGCGGAATAAGTACTCAAAAGTAAACATAACAGAATACAAGCATAGTCATCATGATGAAATGAAGACAGGCACAGAGTACAGGAAGCGTAATCACAGGATAACACAGGATGAAGACAAGCAGACTGAAGAAATTGAACTGAGGAAATTGAGAAAGTCTTCAGTCAAAGTCTTCAAACACAGATATGAACAAACACACAACACAGTTATGAGGAAATGGAAGAGTTGAGGGAATAGAACCAGTAAGCTTGGTGAGGACAATGATTTGGTAGACCAGTTCCAACTGCTGTCTCAGTTGTACATCTGGTTGGAGCAGCTGAGTATTTAAACCCGAGGACACACAGTCCCGGACACCCAGTCAAGGACACTTAGTCCAAGACACCCAGTCCTCACCGTATTCTCCTTGAACTAAGGTCACACAGACCTCGTCCAATCACTCGTGGTAAGTCTTCAGGCGACTTCCAAACCTTCACAAACTTGGTCACTCGGTGATCCACAATTCCTCTTGGATGCTCTAGACCATGACGCCTAACCGTCTGGAAGAAGCACAGTCTTCAAAGGTAACAAGAGTCGGATCCACTCAGGATCAATCTCTTCAGTGATGCTCAATCACTTGGGGTTTGTAGGTGTTTGGGTATTGGGTTTTTGGTTTTTCCTCACTTGATGATTTTCGCTCAAAGTCCTTAGAGGATGGGTTGCTCTCAAATGACAAGTGTCAGTTTCTCTCGGAGCAGCCAACCAGCTAGTGGTTGTAGGGGGCGGCTATTTATAGCCTAGGGAGCAACCCGACATGATAAGACATAAATGCCCTTCAATGATATGACCGTTAGGTGGATAGATATTTTGGGATAGCTGGCACATAACACAGCAATGGTCGGAATTTTGAGTAGAAAAATCCTCAGGGCTATCATGTTCCTCACTGTGTAGGCAATCCGCACTGGCGAATTCCTAACTCCTCAGTCAGGACAAATTCCTCAGAGACCAGGAGAACTTCGTCTCTGTCACTGAAGAAATTGACTGAACTGTATGAGATTTCCAATGGCTTCACTCGAAGGGATTGGTAGGTGTAGGATTTTGAGTTGAGCATCACATGGAAATTTTTCCTTAGTATTTCCTCGACCCCCTTTAACAGTACGGTGTTTCCTATGACTCAAGAAAGAGAAAAACAAAACTATGAAAACAAAAGTCTTCAACCTTCATATTCCTCGAATGAATACCAAGTCTTCACGGTCACACCATTTTATTCACTTTCAAAGTCTTCATGAAAGTCTTCAGAAATACCAAAATCTTCAGTCGAAGATGTTCATTTTTAGGGGTCGACTTTTCCTTGTAAATATCAAACTCCTCATAGACTTATAGACCTGTGTACACTCACAAACGCATTAGTCCCTTAACCTATAAGTCTTCAATACACCAAAATCACTAAGGGGCACTAGATGCACTTACACTGATATCTTTCTTTTATTAGTAACAATATCTTTCATATAATTAGCATAAGGAGACATTTTCAAAATATCAGTCAAACGCATACGCAAAAAGACAGGTCTAAGCATTTCAACAAAGCGATCAAAATCCTCATCATCTTTTTTCTTGGATGGTTTAGGAGGAAAGGGCATGGGTTTCTGAACCCATGGCTCTCTTTATTTACCATGTTTCCTAGCAATGAAGTCTCCTTTGTCATATCTTTTATTCTTAGGTTGTGGGTTATCAAGATCAACAACAGGTTCTATCTCCACATCATTATCATTACTAGGTTGAGCATCAACATGAAAATCATCATTATCATTATTACTAAGTTAATGTTCATCACTAGATTGTGTCTCAGCATCAGAAATAGAAATATCATTTTGGTTCTCAGGTGTGTCTATAATAGGTTCACTAGAAGCATGCAAAGTCCTATCGGTTTTCTTTTTCTTTCTATTACTTAAAGGACTAGGTGCATCAGAATTAATTCCCTGAGAATCTTGCTCAATTCTCTTATGATGACCCTCAGGATACAAAGGTTCCTGAGTCATTTTACCACCTCTAGTCATAACTCTAACAACGTGATCATTTGTTTTATTGTTCATCTCATTAAGCAAATTATTTTGTGCCTTCAGAACTTGTTCTACTCGAGTTTTTACCATGGAAGCATGTTTACTGATAATCTTGAGATCATTAACAGTTCTACACATATAATCACCAAAGCAATCAAGCATATAAGCATTACGTTTCAATTGTCTACTAACATAAGCATTGAAGTTTTCTTGTTTAATAACAAAGTTATCAAATTCATCCATGCATTGACTAGAAGACTTATTATAAGGAATATCACCTTCATCAAATCTATAGAGAGAATTTACCTCTACTGCCTATGTCAGAGTATTAAGACCATGTATTTCTTCAATAGGTGGTAAATTCTTAACATCTTCAGCTTTAATACCTTTTTCTTTCATGGATTTCTTTGCCTCTTGCATATCTTCAGGACTGAGAAATAGAATGCCTCTCTTCTTTGGAGTTGGCTTAGGCAGTGGTTCGGGAAGAGTCCAATCATTATCATTACTCAATATATTATTCAATAGTACTTCAGCTTGTTCAACAGTCCGTTCCCTAAAAACACAACCAGCACAACTATCTAGGTGGTCCCTAAAAGCATCAGTTAGTCCATTATAAAAGATATCAAGTATTTCATTTTTCTTGAGAGGATGATCAGGCAAAGCATTAAGTAATTGGAGAAGCCTCCCCCAAGCTTGTGGGAGACTATCTTCTTCAGATTGCACAAAGTTAAATATTTCCTCTAAAGCGGCTTGTTTCTTATGAGCAAGAAAATATTTTTCGGAGAAATAGTATATCATATCCTGGGGACTATGCACACAACCAGGAGCAAGAGAATTAAACAAGATCTTAGCATCACCCTTTAACGAGAAATAAAACAACTCAAGAATATAGTAATAGCGATTTTTTTCCTCATGAGCAAACAAGGTGGCTATATCATTCAATTTAGTAAGATGTGCCACAACAGTTTCAGATTCATAACAATGGAAAGGATCAGATTTAACCGAAGTTATGAACTCAAGATAGGTGAAGTAGCAAACTTAGGATCATATTGCATTCTAGCATTCAAAGATTTTTCTTTCCACTTGCATAGCAATTTCTTAAGACCATATCTATCCTTAAAAGCAAGAAAGTCCCTAGCTACCTCTCCATCCATAACATAACTCTCAGGTATAACAGGCAATTCATATCTAGGAGAGCTAGGTCTAATAGGTGTTTCCAAGTGATCAGTTTTAGAAATATCATCAGTTTCATTATTCTCAATATCTTTAGCTCTAGCAAATTGTTCATCAAAAAATTCACCTAGTGGCACAGTATTATCAAGAAAAGTATCATCATAAGCATCATGCATAGCAGAAGTAGCATCATCAATTGCATGCGACATATCCGAATTAATAGCAGGTGACGGTGTCGCAAGCTTACTCAAAACAGAAGGTGAATCAAGTGCAGAGCTAGATGGAAGTTCGTTACCTCCCCTCGTAGTAGAGGGAAAAATCTTGGTTTTGTTATCTTTTAGATTCTTCATAGTGATCAACAAATGTAAATCCCAAGTGACTCAAAGAATAGAGCTATGCTCCCCAGAAACGGCGCCAGAAAAAGGTCTTGATAACCCACAAGTATAGGGGATCGCAACAGTTTTTGAGGGTAGAGTATTCAACCCAAATTTATTGATTCGACACGAGGGGATCCAAAGAATATTCAAGAGTATTAGCAGTTGAGTTGTCAATTCAACCACACCTGAAACACTTAATATCTGCAGCAAAATTTTTAGTAGCAAAGTTGTATGGAAGTAACACTAACGATGACAAAAGTAAGGATAGCAGTTTTGTAGTGATTATAACAATGACAATGGCAAAGTAACATGGCAAAGATCAATATGTGAAAACCTCGTAGGCATTGGATCAGTGATGGATAATTATGTCAGATGGCATTCATCATGCAACAGTTATAACCTAGGGTGACACAAAACTAGCTCCAATTCATCAATATAATGTAGGCATATATTTAGTATATAGTCATACGTTCTTATGGAAAAGAACTTGCATGCCATCTTTTGTCCTATCCTCCCGTGACAGCGGGGTCCTAATGGAAACTAAGGGATATTAAGGCCTCCTTTTAATAGAGAACCGGAACAAAGCATTAGCACTTAGTGAATACATGAACTCCTCAAACTATGGTAATCACCGGAAAGAATCCCAATTATTGTCACCTTGGGGTATGCAGATCATAACTCATAATAGGTGTATACAACTTGCAAGATCGGATCAAGAACACAAATATATTTATGAAAACATAATAGGTTCAGATCTGAAAACAAGGTCAAAAGAGTTTGAGAAAGTAGATACAATGGAGACGTATCAATTACCTATAGGGCAACAAAAATGTACTCAAACATCATAAGATGGCAACAAATCATTGGATAATAATATGAAGCATAAAGCACCATGTTCATGTACAGGGTACAATGGTTGCGGGAGAGTGGACCGCTGAATATAGACGAGGAAAGGTGATGGGGGTGTTGATGAATATGATGGAGTTGTTGGATTAGATCGTCGTCACACGATGAATGCCCCGGTGGCGTTTCGCCTCTACCGGGAGAAAGGGGGAGAGAGCCCCCTCCTTCTTCTTCCTTGGCCTTCCCCCCAGATGGGAGGAGAGTTTTCCCTCTGGTCCTTGGTCTCCATGGCTCCCAGATGGCAGGAGCTCCTCCGAGATTGGATCTCTCTCTTTGTTCTTTTATATTTCGCGTTCCTTTTTCTGGCCCTTCACCGTTTCTTAAATTCTCGAAGATCCGTAACTGCGATTGGGATGAAATTTTGAGGGGATTTTTATCTAGAAATTATCTTTTTTGCGGCAAAAGAAGGGCCCCAACTGACTTACAGAGGAGCTACAAGCCTGCTAGGCGTGCCCAGGGTAGGCGGCGTGCCGTCTGAGCTTGTGGGCCCCTCGAGCATCGTCTCGCATTGATTATTTGTCCCAAAAATCACATATATTCAAAAATAAATCTCTGTAAATTTTTATCGTGTTTAGACTTCATTTGATATGGATTTTCTGCGAAACAAAAAACATGCAACAAACAGAAACTGACACAGGGCACTAGATCAATATGTTAATCCCAAAAATAATATAAAATGTTGCCAAAACTATGTGAAAGTTGTAAAATATTGGCATGAAAAATAAACAATAATAGATACGACGGAAACGTATCAATCTTACACCCTCTAGAGGTTCAACCAAGTTCCAAACTTGATTCTCGTACATAGACTCCATTTCGGATTACATGGCGCTAAGCCATTCTTTTGAGCTGGGTGCCCATCACTTACTTGTAATGAACAGGTTCATATTCTTCTAAGATGGATATATTTCATTCAAGAGGTTCACTAACTCTTCCTTTTGCCAAACTATAGTCCAGTTACAATCTCAACTAGTGTAGTAACTTCTGGCTCAGTCGTGCGGACAATTTTCTTGAGCAAATTCTGGTTTGTGAGTCCATCTTACTTTTGCCGAAGATTCATCAATCTCATCAAGCTGTATTGTCCTCCCACTTACTTCTTTAGTGGGATACTCCTTCTCGACAAAGTGTCCATTATCCGTGACAAACATTTTGTCATCAGACTTTTGGTATAAGGAATACCCAATTGTTTTTTTGACAGAAAGACTGTAAGGGAACCCCCTATAGTACAAATGGTGCAATAAACCCAAATTGCAAGTACAATTCCTTGAACCTGGGTGGGTGGGAAGGCATCAGCCCCTTCCCACCACTAGGCTATGCCTTAGTCTACAGGAATATCCAATTGTTGCCTTGGGATAACCTACAAGGTATCACTTGTCTGCTTTGGGATCAAGCTTATTTATTTGTAAATGCTCCACATAAGTATCACCATGCCAAATTTGAGATGCGGCAAAATGGTGTCGTCTCAATAGACTTTGACGGTGCTCTGTTTAGTGTATATGTTGTTGTTTCAAGTGTGTATCCCAAAAAATGATAAAAGCAGATCGGTAAGTTGTGAAACAATTCCATGATCACTTGGACATTTGCTAAACTCATGACTTTGATATTTTCCACTACAATTTGATCACAAATTTCTTATCTTTTGTCATGATGATCCTCAACTTCATTATGAAGTTCTTTGAACTTTTTCAAATGTTTTAGACTCATGTTTCATAACCTAAATATAATCATATCTACTCAAATCATCAATAAATGTTACGAATTATAATTATCCACCACATGTCGATATGATCATCGGACCGCATACGTCATTATGTATTATTTTCAATGACTCATGTGCCCATTCAGAATGACTTGTGAACATCGTCTTAGTCATTTTACTCATCAGACAAGCTTCACATATGTCAAATGATTCAAAATCAAAAGATGTTAATACTTTATCTTTATGAAGTTTTTGCATGCGTTTTTTCCGATGTGACCAAGACGGAGTGTCACATGTAAGTGATATTTATCAGCCTTCTTAAGACGTTTACCATTAATGTTATAGATATCTTTTCACATTCAAGATTCATAATGAATAAATGACCGACAATAGGGGCAAATCCATAGAACATATTCTCACAATAATTTAAATAACCATTGTTTTTATACTTTATAAGGATAACCGACGCTTATTAAACATAATCTAGAGATAATGTTTTACACAACTTTGGAACGAATTAACAATTATTCAGTTCCAAGATAAATTCTGAAGATAAACTAAAGACATGAGTAATTATAAACATAATCAATGCATAATATGTATATCTCTGTTGCAACACACTGGCAACATTGATGGGAATGACATAGAATGTGTTCAAGCGAGTGAACAACATGTATGTTGTGGCGGTACAACCCTACTATAGGGTAGAATAGGATTGATTCCCTATAGGTAACATCACATCCTTCAGGCAAGTGAAACACACTCGTCAAAATGCCTTGATGATATATTGCACACCCATTTCATAATACTTTGTTGTAACTATAAACAACTGCAGTATAAATGGATCTTGTAAAAATAAGGGGGTTGATATTTCAATACTCCTTGGAGAACACCCTTCTATCCTTCTACGTGTTAAAGAAGATTATGATGTGGCACTCTAGAAACTTGATATGAACCGCCGACATGATCAGTTTTTCAAATATATTTGATGTTGCAAAATCTAAAGTTGTAAGCGTATATGTAATGATCTTTTTTATCTTTTAACCTTTTCCCTTAATCTATTAATAAATGTGGCAGTTATTAATTTAGATTGTTTCTCTAAGTTTATTAGCGGCAAGAATCGTTAACCATTCTTAATCGCTGGTGGGATTAACTAACTCACATGGATTCGAGAATCTGTGGACGACCATGTCAGAGATGAAAAATGTGAAGTTCTCCCGACCTGTAAACGTGTAAAGAAAATATGGTTTGGGTGTATTGGAGAGAGAGAGGGGGGAGAGATCGAGGGAGGGAGAGATGGAGGGAGGAAGGGGTGAGAGATCATGCAGGTACATATTGGTAGGACAACCACGTTCTGAAATATAATTGGGTGATGAGGACATGGCTACCTTGGATACGACAAAAAATATTACATACATGCATATTTGTGAGGTGATTTATAATACAAGTTATGCAATAATTTACTTTATGTTATCCAGGAAAAAACACTTCATCGATTTTTATGTCATGTCTAATTGCAGGTGTATTGGACTCTTGTACAAACCACGTGTGAAGATGAAGAAAAAGGAGATGATTAGATGTTGCTCAAGGAGGCCTTTCACATCACTTTTGGTCCAAGGGAAGACAGAGCCAAGTCCCCCATGTTTTGGACTCAAATTTGGACTGCACAGACATATCTGACTTCAAACACTTACAACCTTTTGCATCCAGACTCCGAATTGGGTGAATCATTTGTAGGAAAGCTTATATCATGCACTTGCCAACACAGTTGGATTCACCCTCAAATTCATCTGGAGCGTGGAGATATCACCAAAATAGTCCAACGCTGCAGCAGAATCCGACTCAAATTACAAGTCAAACGGTGTCCCCTTGGCTGCCACCCATTAGTCCTATATAAGTAGATCAATCCCCTAGCTTTTTCCCCTTGGGATTTGTTTAGTTAAAAGTTAGCCATTGCAATTTCGTGTACTTCGTTTGTGTCCAGCGACCAGACCAAGACCGCTTTCGGATCTCCACTTTATCAATACTTCATATATATTCGCAATATTCAGATTGCTCACTTGATAGAGGTGAGGGTGTCCGGACGTTTCGATGAGATTATAACTATCGATTTGGTGGAGCCGACTTCGATGATCTAACTACAAATGTGCACGATGTTGGGCCTTAGCAATCGCTAAACCAATCTCCTAAAGGTTACTGACAGTGCGGGAAGCACGGTCAGCCTGACCATGAATGTATATTCCTGCAAACAATCAAAGAACGACCAAGAATATGATAAAGAAATTTTAATATTGTGAATATATATGAAGTATTGATAAAGTGGAAATCCGAAAGCGGTCTTTGCCTGATCGTTGGACAAACATAGTACACAAAGTTGCAATGACTAACTTTTAACTAAACAAATCCCAAGAAAAAAACCAGGGGGTTGATCTACTTATATAAGACTAAGGGGTCTCTGCCAAGGGGTGGAAGGACGTCCCAAGGCATCCTAAATTCAACCATATGTCGTACATGGCCCAAGTGAAGGTGACGCAACACTGTTCGACTTATAGTTTAACACGGATTCTGCTACAACATCGGACTATGTTTGGTGATATATACACACTCCAGATGAATTTGAAGGTGAATCCAACTGTGTTGGAAAGTACGAGATAAGTGTTCCAACAAAAAAATATTCACCCAATTTGGAGTCCGATGCAAAAGATTTAAGCGTTTGAAGTCAGGTTTGTCTGTGCAGTTTGAATCTGAGTACAAAATTTTGGGAGACTTGGTCTCTGTCTTCTCTTGGACCAAAGCTGCATGACAGGACTTCTTGAATACTCATAACCATTTCCTTTTGCTTTACCTTCACACGTGGTTTGTACAAGTGTCCAATACACCCGCAATTAGACATGACACAAAAGTTGGTTAATTATTTTTGTCCTCGATAACATAAATAAATTATTGCATAATTTTTATTAGAAATCACCTCATAAATATGCATGTATGCAATATTTTTGATCGTATCCAAGTAGTTATTATCCAAGTAGTTATGTCCTCGTCAATGGGATTTGATGGTAAGTCACCATTGTGATAGTTCCCAATTTGCCAGGCTTCATAACTTCCATGTCGAATGTATTGTAGAAATGGTCTTCGATAAATATGTTTTTTGCTCCTGATATTTTAGTATGGTTGTAACTTAATCCATTCACATATCATTTCAAAAAAAAATAATTGGGGGCAGAAAGAAAGAACATGAACTAGAATATATTTTATGCGGCCGCGGCTGCCTCCTCCAGAAAAGCTAGGGTTCCTTTGTCTCCCTCGGGTGCCGCCGTTGGTCTGCCTCGTCTCTGGATCCCTAGGGCCATGGGGGCACGATGGATCCTGACCCTTGCCGACGGGAGATCTCCTTTTTTAGATGTTTCTTTTGGTTTTGTTAGGGTTTATGTCCTCCTTAGGAAGACAAGACGAAGGTGGTGTCGTGGTTCTAACTCTGACAGTGAGGTAGGGGGTATGTATGGAGAGGCTAGATCTCAGCTATGGAGAAGTTGTAAATACACCAGGATGTACGAGTTCAGGCCCTTCGCGGAGGAAGTAACAGCCCTACGTCTCGGTGCCCGGAGGCGGTCGACTAGATTATGTGTGTATGAATTACAGGGGTGCCCACCCCTGCTACTGAGGAGGGGGATGGCTTATATAGAGTTCGCCAGACCCCTCCGGTCCTCAGTAATGCAGGGTTAAAATACATTAAGACTGGGCGTTACTGGTAACGTCCCTAATAAAGCGTTATGATGACCATAAAGACTACTTAATGGCCGACCGTTTGCTTGCGGAGTGACTTTAGATCTCCTGTCAGTCGACTGGTTGGCTTCGTAGTCGAGTGGTAGCTTCCTGGTCGAGTGTCTTGAATCCGTCGAGTGGGATACCTTCAAGTCGATTGAAAGGTGACTTCTTCCAGGGATGTCCTTGGGTAGGGCTCTTAGGACAGGTCCATGCCCCTACCCTAGGTACATAGCTTCATCATTAGCCCCCGAATGGATCGAGGTTCGAGTGGGGAAGGAGTTGGGGGTCCTTCCGACTGGTTCTTAGCGTTATACGAATGTCTTGTACTGGATCAATCGTCACGGATGACGTTGTCAACTTCTTTCGGTCACCTTGATCCATTCTTGGTCTCTCGTCGAGTGAATTTCCTTACTTGTGGAATACCGAGTGCCGGCACGAGCGGGCTCTTCAGTTTGATGAGTTGTTCTGCAGCCCGCGGATTTTGCGGGATTTGAATTTCGGGAAGCGAGCGGGACGGGGGCGGCCGAAGTAATCGGATGGGATAGGATGGAAGCTCCTCGATCTCCGCGCCACCTTTTTCGCCACGTACCGCGCGCGCCTGTTGCGGGATTTGACGGGATCGCCTGGGCCTACCGGTCAGCCACTCGGAAGCGGCTCCTTATAAGTTGCCGGCTCGGGGCTCCCCAACAGTGTGCTCTCGCCTTTCCTTCTCCCCCCGCAAGGTCCTCTGACACCTCCGCTCTCACCCTAGCGCTGTAGGTCCGTCCAAGCCTTGCCGGCGATGATGGTGAAGGACAAGACGTCGGCTTTGGAGCGCGTGAAGAAGGCGGCGGTGCAGGGGAAGGGGAAGAAGTCCGCTCGGGGCGGATCTTCCTCAAGGACTGCTCTGCCCAGGGATTGGATCCAGGGTGACTGGATGCCCTCGGTGATTCGGCAGGAAGATTTTGACGACATGGTCGAGGGGGGAGTCATTCCCCATGAAGCTGCGCGTCTCCCAGGGAGAGAAGTCGAACCCCAACCTCGTGACGGTGAGTGCATCCTCCTCGCCACCCATATCGATCGCGGATTTTCTCTACCTCCTCATCCTTTTTTCCGGAGCTTTTTGAACTTCTTCGGAGCGCAGCTCCACCATTTCACTCCCAATTCCATCGTGTATCTTGCGGCTTTCGTTTCCTTGTGCGAAAGTTTCTTGGGTTGCCGCCCTCATTAGGGACTCTTTAAACACATCTTCACTTGCCGTTCCCAATCGGTAAAGAAAGCCAAGTCGAGTGACGAACGGACGCAAGTGATCCAGCTATGCGAGGGCCTGGCGATCCAGATGAGGGGTAAAAGTTCTTTTCCGTCTATCACTTTTCCCGAGTCAGTCCGTGGTTGGCAGTCGACCTGGTTTTATTGCCAAGACCAGGTGACCCCAGGGCAGTCGACTGGTCTTCCCCCTTTCTCTCTGGACCGAGTTCAAAAGCCTGCCTCTCTGAAAGTGCTGCCGGAGGAAAAGGCGCAAGTCAAGGTGCTGGTTGGTCGAGTGGTTCAGCTTGTCCGAGAGGGCGTGACCGGCATGGACTTGCTGGAGGTCTTCCTTCGGAGGCGCATCCAGCCGCTTCAGGCTCGTGACCACCCTATGTGGCTGTACTCGGGTCTCGACAACACCACTCGGGTTCACCCAGAGGAGGTCACCGACGAGATGCTGGAAGGGTGGCTGTCGAGCATCACAGGGAACAAAGACAACCCCCGAGGAGCCAGGAGGGTTCCCCCGCTTGACAGTACATACGACGTGGACCAGGTCTGACCTTGTGTTCCCGACTGAGATCTTGCTTTCTTCATTTGCTCTCTTTGAATCGGTCGACTGACTTTCGACTTGTCTGCTATTCTCCAGGCAACTACAGAGATGTACTCGACACCCAACGGAGCACAGGGGCAGGCCGAGGAAGGGGAGGCGAGCGGAGGCGAAAGCGGAGACGAACAGGGGGAGTGGGAGTCTGACGGCGAAGGAGAGGGAGACGACGACGTCGACTCCAGCGAAGAGGAGGAGGAGGAGGAGGAAGCTGAACCTCCCTGCTCGGAAAGGCGATCCAAGCTTACACACGACCCTGCGCGGGAACGTGGTAAGGCGACTGCTCCCGTTGGGCAGTCGTCGAAGCGCCCTCGGACCTCTTCTCCAGCGCCGACTGAAAAAGCTCCCAAGCACCCCCGCGCGGCGCCGTCCAAGCCACCCAAGGCTCTACCCAAGATGAGGATGACTGTCCCCACCATTTCTGGGTAATGATAGAACTTACTCTCCTTTGTCGACCGTGGACGGATCCTTGGTCGATCCACTGAGCCGACTGACGGTCTTTCAAAATTTGCAGTGCTGCTACTTCTGAGATCTCCGCCAAGGACGATGATCAAGAGATGGAAGATGTTGTTACTTCCAACCCTGGTATGATTACTGATGTTCTGCCTTGAATCGACTGACGATTTCTTATAACTCTGGTCGATTGAATTTTTCTCGTAGCTCCTCCTCATGTTATTAACCTTCCTGACGACGAAGACGAAGCGCCGCTGAGAGTGAGGCGGAATAGGAAAGCGTCGGCTGGCGAGACTCCACAATCCACTCCGGCGCCTGAGGCCGTAGCTCAAGACGGTGGCGATACCACCCGGGCTTCTGTGACTTTTGCCAATCCTCTGACGAGTGTGCGGCCCTTGACGTCGACGGTAAATCCGCCTTCGCTCTTCGCCACACACCACGTCCCTGAGGACCAAGTGGGTGCAGCTAAGGAAGCTATACGCCAGGCAGGCATCATGATGGAGCAAGTCAAGGTGGTTCGAGAAGCCAGCCAAGCGGCTTATGACGCGAGTTCAGCTCTTCAGAGTAACGTCCAGGTCAGTCGATTCACTGCTTGTTCTGTTAGGGTATGCCGTCTGAAGAATCTCTTTTCCGAAGATCTTTTAAATCTGTACACCCACTGGGTGTTTCTGTTAAGTTTTTTGGTCGAGTGGGGGCACGCTGAGTGCACCCACTGGGTGTAGTCCCCGAGACTACGGTGGACTGCTGGCAGTCGACTGTAGTCTTTATATTGTGTTGTTGTAGTTTTACTCCTTCACTCGGTCCGGCCAGGCCATGTCGAATGAAACTGTATCTGGTCGACTGCGGGCAGTCGATTTTTTTTTTCAAAACCAGTGGGGGCACGCTGAGTGCACCCACTGGGTGTAGTCCCCGAGACTACTGTTGAATGTTTTTGATTCAGCTGTAGTCTTAGAAACGTCATCATTGTCTCTTGGTTACTCAGAAGCAACTTATCTTGGGCCTCTGTCGACTGACTTTTGCAGAAATCATGTGAACTTGTGGCTCTCTACACTGAGTTGGAGAACAAACAGATCCAGCTCGACCTTGACTTGAAGCTTGCTCAACAGAACCTGCAGAAGGCGCGAGATGAAGCAAAAGGTATGGCTGGCGAGGTTTCTCATTCTTGACGAGTGACTTCCCTTTCTTGCCTATTCTTGATGTTGAGTTCACTCGATGTTGTGTAGATAAACTGGAGGAAGCTCTGAAGAAGAAGGATCAAGATCTTGCCGAAGCACAGAAGGAGGCCTCAAGCAAAACGAAGCTTGCAGAAGAGAAACTGGCTTCGGTCGGAACTCTTGAACAGGAGAACTCCAGACTGAAAACTGCTCTCAAGACAGCTAATCGAGAGGTCAGCCGACTGAAGAACGACAAGATGGTTCTGCACGACCAGGCGGGTGAGCTGGCGGGGAAGGTAAACGATCTGGAGGCTTATCTCGGTGGACTCGCCAAGAAGATGTTCGTCATGCTCGAAGGTAATTATTCCGACCCGGCTGTCTTGCAGTTACCAAGCCCGCGTAAGGCCACTGTCTTATTCTTGAATCGTGTTTGCAGAATTCTGCCAGAGCTTCGAAGAGGAAACCAGTCGAGTGGAGCCAGGCTTGGATCCCGCCAATTCTCTCGTGAAGGACGAGGCTGCTATGAACATGCTCCGACTGGAGTCTCGTGTTACCAGCGTTGTTGACTATCTTGCTCGGCTGAAGGTTGCGATGTCGCGGATCGACACATCACTCTGGCCTGGAACGACGCTTCAGAACGACCTCGAGTCCCTGATGGTTCGACTGGATGAAGTCCCGGGTCGAGTGGCGGAATGGAAGAAATCTTCTGCTAGATGTGGTGCTGATGTCGCTCTGTCTCTGGTCCGCGTCCATTGCAAGGAGGCGCGAGAAGAAAAGCTGGCCGCCATCCAAGTTGCCAATACCAGGAAGCACAGCTTTCAAGACTTCATGGAGACTTTCATTGCTGCTGCTACTCGTATTGCAGACGGGATCGACTTGGACGAGTTCGTCGCCCCTTCCAGTCCTCCGCTTGAGGAATGAAAAACTTTTATGCTTCACTTTAAATTTGCCTCAGAATGCCGAGTGGATTCTGTAACCATTAAACTCTGTCGAGCCGAGGGCTCGAGTACTTTGATCTGAGGTCTTGGACCTTTGGGTTTTATCCGAACTTGATTTATCGTTGAATATCTTCGGGAATTATCTGCCGAGTGGAACTTGGCCTTCACTCGAAATAACTTCGTATTTGTGGTGCAGCTCCGAAGGAAAAGGTAACAGTCGATTCGCATCTTGCCGTCCTTGTGGATTGGGATGTGTTCCGAACTTAGGCGAGCACTGGGCTGCAGCTAAGCCCCCGAGTGGGAGGTTTGCTTTCCACTCGGTGGGATTTTTGAACACTTAGGCGAGCACTGGGCTGCAGCTAAGCCTCCGAATGGGAGGTTTGCTCTCCACTCGGTAGGATTTTTGAACACTTAGGCGAGCACTGAGCTGCAGCTAAGCCTCGAGTGGGAGGTTTGCTCTCCACTCGGTAGGATTTTTATATACTTAGGCAAGTACTTGGACTGCAGCTAAGCCCCCGAGTGGGAGGTTTGCTCTCCACTCGGTAGGATTTTCAAACACTTAGGCGAGCACTGGGCTGCAGCTAAGCCTCCGAGTGGGAGTCTGGCTCACCACTTGGTAGGATTTTCAAATACTTAGGCGAGTACTTGGACTGCAGCTAAGCCCCCGAGTGGGAGGTTTGCTCTCCACTCGGTAGGATTTTTATATACTTAGGCGAGCACTGGGCTGCAGCTAAGCCCCCGAGTGGGAGTCTGGCTCACCACTTGGTAGGATTTTCAAACACTTAGGCGAGCACTGGGCTGCAGCTAAGCCTTCGAGTGGGAATCTGGCTCACCACTCGGTAGGATTTTCAAACACTTAGGCGGGCACTGGGCTGCAGCTAAGCCTCCGAGTGGGAGTCTGGCTCACCACTCGGTAGGATTTTCAAATACTTAGGCGAGTACTTGGACTGCAGCTAAGCCCCCGAGTGGGAGGTTTGCTCTCCACTCGGTAGGATTTTTATATACTTAGGCGAGCACTGGGCTGCAGCTAAGCCTCTGAGTGGGAATCTGGCTCACCACTCGGTAGGGTTTTCATATACTTAGGCGAGTACTTGGACTGCAGCTAAGCCCCTGAGTGGGAGGTTTGCTCTCCACTCGGTAGGATTTTCAAACACTTAGGCGAGCACTGGGCTGCAGCTAAGCCTCCGAGTGGGAATCTGGCTCACCACTCGGTAGGATTTTCAAACACTTAGGCGGGCACTGGGCTGCAGCTAAGCCTCCGAGTGGGAGTCTGGCTCACCACTCGGTAGGATTTTCATATACTTAGGCGAGTACTTGGACTGCAGCTAAGCCCCCGAGTGGGAGGTTTGCTCTCCACTCGGTAGGATTTTTATATACTTAGGTGAGCACTGGGCTGCAGCTAAGCCTCCGAGTGGGAATCTGGCTCACCACTCGGTAGGGTTTTCATATACTTAGGCGAGTACTTGGACTGCAGCTAAGCCCCCGAGTGGGAGGTTTGCTCTCCACTCGGTAGGATTTTCAAACACTTAGGCAAGCACTGGGCTGCAGCTAAGCCTCCGAGTGGGAGTCTAGCTCACCACTCGGTAGGATTTTCAAATACTTAGGCGAGTACTTGGACTGCAGCTAAGCCCCCGAGTGGGAGGTTTGCTCTCCACTCGGTAGGATTTTTATATACTTAGGCGAGCACTGGGCTGCAGCTAAGCCCCCGAGTGGGAGGTTTGCTCTCCACTCGGTAAGATTTTTATATACTTAGGCGAGCACTGGGCTGCAGCTAAGCCCCCGAGTGGGAGTCTGGCTCACCACTCGGTAGGATTTTCAAACACTTAGGCGAGCACTGGGCTGCAACTAAGCCTCTGAGTGGGAGGTTTGCTCTCCACTCGGTAGGATTTTTATATACTTAGGTGAGCACTGGGCTGCAGCTAAGCCCCCGAGTGGGAGTCTGGCTCACCACTCGGTAGGATTTTCAAACACTTAGGCGAGTACTTGGACTGCAGCTAAGCCCCCGAGTGGGAGGTTTGCTCTCCACTCGGTAGGATTTTTATATACTTAGGCGAGCACTGGGCTGCAGCTAAGCCCCCGAGTGGGAGTCTGGCTCACCACTCGGTAGGATTTTCAAACACTTAGGCGAGCATTGGGCTGCAACTAAGCCCCCCGAGTGGGAGTCTGGCTCACCACTCGGTAGGATTTTTTTGCAAACTTAGGCGAAACGGATTCGCAGCTAAGCTACCCACTGGGGGATTTCGTACGCAAACAAAAGTGACAGCAATTACAGGAAGAACTGGGACACTCTTGTCTTTGATAAAAATAAACTACAGAAGTTTTTCTTATTACACCTCATCCGAGTGAGAATTCAAGTGTAAAATGGGCGGAGTAGTTCTGCATTCCAAGCTCGTGGCTCGTCGATCCGGCGATCAACGTTGTAGAGATGATATGCTCCATTGTGGAGGACTCTGGTGACGATGAAGGGGCCTTCCCAAGTAGGAGCAAGTTTGTGTGGTTTCTGTTGATCCACTCGGAGGACCAAATCTCCTTCTTGGAAGGCTCGGCTCTTCACATTTCTGGCATGGAATCGACGCAAGTCTTGCTGATAGATGGTCGATCTGATCATAGCCATTTCCCTCTCCTCCTCTAGGAGGTCGACTGCGTCTTGCCGGGCTTGCTCTGCTTCGTCTTGGTTATAAAGCTCGACTCTGGGGGCGTTGTGAAGTAGATCACTCGGCAGGACGGCTTCGGCTCCGTAAACCAGAAAGAATGGCGTTCTTCCAGTCGACCGGTTCGGGGTGGTCCTCAGTCCCCACAAAACTGACGGAAGCTCGTCGACCCAAGCGCCTGCTGCGTGCTTGAGATCACGCATCAGTCGAGGCTTCAGTCCTTTGAGAATCAGACCATTTGCTCTTTCAGCTTGTCCATTCGACTGGGGATGCGCGACCGACGCGTAGTCGACTCGTGTGCCTTGAGAGGCGCAAAAAGCTCTGAACTTGTCTGAATCAAAGTTTGACCCATTGTCAGTGATGATGCTATGCGGGACCCCATATCTGAATATCAACTCTCTGATGAAACTGACAGCAGTGCTAGCATCAAGATTTTTGATAGGCTTGGCTTCAATCCATTTGGTGAACTTGTCGACTGCCACAAGCACATGTGTGAATCCGCTCCTGCCTGTTCTCAGTGGACCAACCATGTCCAGTCCCCAAACAGTGAAGGGTCGGACGAGTGGAATGGTCCTCAGAGCTGATGCTGGCTTGTGCGACATGTTGGAGTAGAACTGGCAGCCTTCACACTTGTCGACTATCTCTTTCGCCATTTCGTTTGCCCTGGGCCAGTAAAAACCCGCTCGGTATGCTTTGGCCGCGATGGTCCAAGAGGACGCATGGTGACCACAGGTCCCCGAGTGGATATCATCAAGGATCATCTGACCTTCTTCTGGCGTTATGCACTTCTGACCGATTCCAGTTGCGCTTTCTCTATACAACTGTCCTTTTATGACTGTGAAAGCTTTAGATCGACGGACGATCTGTCGAGCCTCTTCTTCGTCCTCTGGAAGTTCTTTCCTCAAGATATACGCGATGTATGGTATCGTCCAGTCGGGAGTGATTGCCAAGACCTCCATGACTAGGTCGACCATAGCAGGAATTTCGACTTCAGTCGGATCTGTGGCACTTTTCGGTTGTGGGGCTTCTTCTATAAAAGGATCCTCCTAGACTGACGGCGAGCGGATGTGCTCCAAAAACACATTGTTGGGAATGGCTTCTCTCTTGGAGCCTATCTTTGCCAGATCATCAGCTGCTTGATTTTTCAGTCGGGGGATGTGATGAAGCTCTAACCCCTCGAATTTCTTTTCTAGCTTTCTTACTGCGTTGCAGTAGCCAGTCATAGCTGGGCTTCTGACGTCCCACTCCTTCATCACCTGATTAACCACCAAATCTGAGTCGCCATAGACCATGAGGCGCCGGACGCCGAGTGAAATGGCCATGCGCAACCCATACAAGAGTGCTTCATATTCTGCTTCATTATTGGAGGAATCGAAGTGAATCTGGAGAACATATCTGAGCTTATCTCCTCGGGGGGAGATCAATACTACCCCAGCACCGGAACCATTCAGCATCTTAGATCCATCGAAGAACATGGTCCAGTGCTCCGAGTGAACTTGAGTCGGAAGCTGCTGTTCAATCCACTCGGCGACGAAATCTGCAATTGCTTGGGACTTGATAGCCTTCTTTGCTTCAAACTTGATATCTGGGGGAAGGAGTTCAATCGCCCACTTCGCCACTCGACCAGTTGCATCTCTGTTGTGCAAAATCTCTGACAGTGGGGCGTTGCTGACGACTGTAATGGAATGGTCAGAGAAGTAGTGTGCAACCTTCTTCGTGGTCATGTAAATCCCATATACAAGCTTCTGGTAATGGGGATATCTTTGCTTCGAAGGAGTCAAAACTTCAGACACATAATATACTGGGCGCTGAACTCTGAAGGCCTTTCCTTCTTCTTCCCGCTCGACCGTAAGTACTGTACTAACAACTTGTCCCGTGGCCACAATGTAAAGCAGCAGAGGCTCTTTACTGATTGGGGCAGCAAGCACCGGCTGGATGGAGAGCAGAGCTTTGAGCTCTGCAAACGCTGCATCAGCTTCTGGAGTCCACTCGAACTTGTCAGACTTCTTCATCAGTCGGTAAAGAGGCAACGCCTTTTCACCGAGACGAGAAATGAATCGACTTAGAGCGGACAAAAACCTGTAAGCTTCTGGACATCATGCACACGCACAGGGCGCTTCATCCGGAATATGGTGCCAACTTTCTCGGGATTGGCGTCGATTCCTCGTTCGGAAACGAGAAAACCGAGTAACTTTCCACCTGGAACTCCGAATGTGCACTTTGATGGATTGAGCTTGATATCATATCCCCTGAGGTTAGCAAAGGTTTCGGCAAGGTCAGTCAGCAGGTCGGAACCTTTCCGTGACTTAACCACAATATCATCCATGTATGCTTCTACGTTCCGACTGATCTGAGTGAGCAAACACTTCTGAATCATCCTCATGAATGTGGCTCCAGCATTCTTGAGGCCGAAGGGCATGGTGACATAACAGAAGCACCCGAATGGGGTGATGAAAGCCGTTTTGATCTCGTCGGGTCCATACAGACGGATCTGATGGTACCCTGAATAAACATCTAGAAAAGACAAATGCTCACACCCCGCGGTCGAGTCGACTACCTGGTCGATGCGGGGGAGAGGGAAATGATCTTTCGGGCAGGCCCGATTGATATGTTTAAAGTCAATGCACATGCGAAGTGACTTGTCCTTCTTGGGGACCATGACAACATTGGCGAGCCACTCGGAGTGGTAAATCTCTCAGATGAACTCCGCTGCTAAGAGCCGAGCCACCTCCTCGCCAATAGCTTTCCTCTTCTAGACGGCGGACCGTCGAAGATGTTCTTTCACAGGCTTGAACTTCGGGTCGACTCGTAGACGGTGCTCAGCCAGCCCCCTGGGAACTCCAGGCATGTCAGAAGGCTTCCATGCGAAGATGTCCTAGTTCTCACGGAGGAACTGGACGAGCGCTTCTTCCTATTTGGAGTCGAGCGTCGTTGAGATGTGAGTCGGAGCAGCATTGGGGTCGGTCGGGTGAATGTGAACTGGCTTAGTTTCGCCGGACGACTGAAAAGCTGATTCTAAAGCTGGCTTCTTGGCTCGCAGCAATTCACTCGGATCAGCAGTCTTCTGGTACTCTTGCAGCTCGACTACTGACATCTGAGCATCAGCGATCTTTGATCCTTTCTGAAAACACTCCTCTGCTTTCTTCCGATTGCCTGTAACGGTGATCACACCTCTGGGGCCGGGCATCTTCAACTTGAGATACACATAGCACGGTCGAGCCATGAAGCATGCATAAGCTGGCCGGCCCAGAATAGCATGATAAGCACTTTGGAAGTCCACAACCTCAAATGTCAACTTTTCCTTGCGGTAATTCTTTGAATCACCGAAAACCACATCGAGAGCAATCTGGCCGAGTGACTCGGCTTTCTTTCCAGGAATGACTCCATGGAAACTCATGTTGCTGGCACTGAGCCTGGACATCGGAATGCCCATCCCTTTCAACGTTTCTGCATACAATATGTTCAGGCCGCTGCCACCATCCATCGGGACTTTGGTCAGTCGAGTGCCTTCGACAACTGAATCGACCACCAGAGCTTGCCTCCCAGGGGTGGCAATGTGCGCAGGGTGATTGGACTGGTCGAACGTGATGGCAGTCTAAGACCACTTCAGGTAGCTGGGTGTTGCCGGGGCAACCATATTCACTTCACGGTTAATGACTTTCAGTCGACTTTTGCTTTCGACATCATCAAAAATCATCAAGGTGGAATTGACTTGGGGGTATCCATCGTCACTATCTTCTTTGTCCTCAACTCTGTCTGACTCTTTTTCCTTGTCTTTGGACTGCTTGCCCTGAAACTGCTGGATCAGGAGCCGGCACTGTCGAGTGGTATGCTTTGGGTAAATAAGATTACCCTCTTCATCTTTCTTGGTGTGGATGTGACATGGCAGATCCAAAACATCATTTCCATCTTGATCCTTGACTTTCTTGGGGTTCCAGGGCCCCTTGGGTTTTCCCTTGAATTTTCCCTGGGTTACGGCCAGGGCCTCCCCAGGAGCGGCTGGCTCGGCCTTCCGATTCTGCTTCCTACTGGAATTGCCTCCGGTTTCCTGGGCGACTGCTTTCTGCTTGCCACTCCGGAGTCGATCTTCATCTTCTCCATTAGCGTATTTGGCGGCAATTTCCATCATCCGATTCAGAGACATTTCTCCGGTCCGACCGAACTTCAGGTTCAACTCTCTGTTCTTGACGCCTTCTTTAAAGGCACAAACTGCTTGGTGATCTGGTACATTCTCAACTGTGTGATGCAAAGTGATCCACCTCTGGATGTAATCCCTCAGAGTTTCACTCGGTTTCTTCACGCAAGACCGCAATTCTGTAAGGCCTGTCGGTCGCTTGCATGTTCCTTCAAAGGTCATGACAAACACTCGAGAGAGATCCTCCCAAGTGTAGATGCTGCTGGGTGCTAACTGATTCAGCCACGCTCTGGCTGAGCCCTCTAACAGGAGAGGCAAATGCTTCATAGCCACCTCATCATTGCCGCCACCAATCTGGACAGCCACTCGGTAGTCTTCGAGCCAAGTGTCAGGCTTAGACTCGCCGGTGAACTTGCTGACTCCAGTCGCCAACCGGAAGTTGGGAGGAATCACCGCGGCCCTGATGGCTCGACTGAAACACTCTAGCCCCGAAACACGTACTCTGCTGCTGGCAGGCGCATCCCTGTCGTGGCCTTCTCGGTGAGCTCTGTTCCTGTCAACCAGACCCTGAACGAGGATGGATCTCGCATCAAAGCCTGGGTCCCTGGGGTCGATTAGAACTCTCCGCCCAACACTATGAGGGTGTCTGTCATCCTGCTGTCGATGCGCATATGACCCACTCCTCGGGGGAGGGGTTGGCACTCGACGTCGATCGAACCGGTGATCATACTGCTCATTTCTTCTGTACTGATCGTGCCGGTCTCCGCGTCCCTCACGCCTCGGGGGCGATCTTGGGCTGTGAGCCGACTGGACTGTATCCGTTGCAACGGATCGACTGTGGATCCTATTCCGCGACTGAGAAACAGCGAAATTCTGGTTTCCCGCTGCCCGGAGCAACGCTCTGATTTGCAACAAGCCCCTGCCAGCCTCCGACTGGGAGGGCTGAATCGATTCTGCTATACGGGCCGCGGCTGCCAAATTCTGAACTGGGGTTTGATATACCTGCGTAGGCGGGAAGAGCTGACGTCGACTGGACTCGGGAGCTCGCTGACGCGCTTGCTCGTCGAGTATTCGCTGGAGATTCTCCAGTCGAGTGCGCTCGGCCAAGTTAGCCAAGCACGCGTCCTCCAAGGCCCGGGCCTCGGGGGTTTCTCCGACGATAGGAGTGTGGAGTGCATCCATGTTCCGGCGACGAAGCTCCTCTCGCTGCAATGATGTGAGAGGTTCGGGGAGATACTCATCGTGGGGATGCGACGGGTCGCCTCCACCCGCGCCTCCATCGGTGCGAGGGAAACCGCGAGGACTATGTGTTCCATCGACCGCTAGAACCTCAGCCGCCGAGTCGCTGTTGTCGCACTCGGATGCGGTCTCCACGGAGCCAGTCGAACAGGCCGTAGAGGGATTCATCGGGCTCGATTGCCGCGACTTGTGGGGCTGCCGACTGGCGGGCCACGGCATGCCTCACACACCTCTGAAGTCTCGACCGGCCGGAGCGCTTGCGCCAGTGGGAGACAGGGCGGGAAGATGACACAGGAGCCGACCGATACTGGGTCGACGGCTGCCGCAGGAGGACGCCACGAACACATGCGCGGAAGTGCGTCGCACCGCGGACGGGGAGGGCGTCGATGTCGAGTGGAGCCTCCTGAAGCCAAGCGGAGTTGTCGGCGATGAACGTGAGTGCGCCGAGACGGATCTCGCGGCCCTCCACCAAATCTCCGCACGAAAACATGATCAAAGGGATCGGAAAAATCGCAACTTCTCCAACTAGGCGCTAAGACTCCTGCCCCACGGTGGGCGCCAACTGTCGTGGTTCTAACTCTGACAGTGAGGTAGGGGGGTATGTATGGAGAGCCTAGATCTCAGCTATGGAGAAGTTGTAAATACACCAGGATGTACGAGTTCAGGCCCTTCGCGGAGGAATTAACAGCCCTACGTCTCGGTGCCCGGAGGCGGTCGACTGGATTATGTGTGTATGAATTATAGGGGTGCCCACCCCTGCTACTGAGGAGGGGGATGGCTTATATAGAGTTCGCCAGACCCCTCCGGTCCTCAGTAATGCAGGGTTAAAATACATTAAGACTGGGAGTTACTGGTAACGTCCCTAATAAAGCGCTATGATGACCATAAAGACTACTTAATGGCCGACCGTTTGCTTGCGGAGTGACTTTAGATCTCCTGTCAGTCGAGTGGTTAGCTTCGTAGTCGAGTGGTAGCTTCCTGGTCGAGTGTCTTGAATCCGTCGAGTGGGATACCTTCAAGTCGATTGAAAGGTGACTTCTTCCAGGGATGTCCTTGGGTAGGGCTCTTAGGACAGGTCCATGCCCCTACCCTAGGTACATAGCTTCATCAGGTGGCTCCGTGAAGATGGAATAAAATTCTCCCCTCCTACCCATGTTTCGGTGGTGTGTCTTGTTGGAAATATGCCCTAGAGGCAATAATAAATTAGTTATTATTATATTTCCTTGTTCATGATAATCGTTTATTATCCATGCTAGAATTGTATTGATAGGAAACTCAGATACATGTGTGGATACATAGACAACACCATGTCCCTAGTAAGCCTCTAGTTGACTAGCTCGTTGATCAATAGATGGTTACAGTTTCCTGACCATGGACATTGGATGTCGTTGATAACGGGATCACATCATTAGGAGAATGATGTGATGGACAAGACCCAATCCTAAGCCTAGCACTAGATCATGTAGTTCGTATGCTAAAGCTTTTCTAATGTCAAGTATCATTTCCTTAGACCATGAGATTGTGCAACTCCCAGATACCGTAGGAATGCTTTGGGTGTACCAAACGTCACAACGTAACTGGGTGGCTATAAAGGTACACTACGGGTATCTCCGAAAGTGTCTGTTGGGTTGGCACGAATCGAGACTGGGATTTGTCACTCCGTGTAAACGGAGAGGTATCTCTGGGCCCACTCGGTAGGACATCATCATAATGTGCACAATGTGATCAAGGAGTTGATCATGGGATGATGTGTTACGGAACGAGTAAAGAGACTTGCCGGTAACGAGATTGAACAAGGTATCGGGATACCTACGATCGAATCTCGGGCAAGTATCATACCGATGGACAAAGGGAATTGTATACGGGATTGATTAAGTCCTTGACATCGTGGTTCATCCGATGAGATCATCGTGGAACATGTGGGATCCAACATGGGTATCCAGATCCCGCTGTTGGTTATTGACCGGAGAACGTCTCGGTCATGTCTGCATGTCTCCCGAACCCGTAGGGTCTACACACTTAAGGTTCGATGACGCTAGGGTTATAAAGGAAGTTTGTATGTGGTTACCGAATGTTGTTCGGAGTCCTGGATGAGATCCCGGACGTCACGAGGAGTTTCGGAATGGTCCGGAGGTAAAGATTTATATATGGGAAGTCCTGTTTTGGTCACCGGAAGAGTTTCGGGGTTTATCGGTAATGTACCGGGACCACTGGGAGGGTCCCGGGGATCCACCAAGTGGGGCCACCTGCCCCGGAGGTTTGCATGGGCCAAGGGTGGTGAGGGACCAGCCCCTAAGTGGGCTGGTGCGCCTCCCACAAGGCCCAAGGGGCAGCTAGGAGGAAAAAAAGGGGAAACCCTAGGCTTAGATGGGCCTAAGGCCCACCCTAGGGGGCGCCTCCCTCTCTCCCCCTCTTGGCCGCCCCCCTTGCTCCCCATTTAGGGCTGCCGCCCCCCTAGGGGTGGGAACCCTGGAGGGGGCGCAGCCCCTCCCCTTCCCTTATATATATGAGGCCTAGGGGGCTGCCCATAACACACGCGATTCGATCTCTCGTTGGTGCAGCCCTGCATCTCTCTCTCCCTCCTCTTCTGTGGTGCTTGGCGAAGCCCTGCAGGATTGCCACGCTCCTCCACCACCACCACGCCGTTGTGCTGCTGCTGGATGGAGTCCTCCTCAACCTCTCCCTCTCTCCTTGCTGGATCAAGGCGTGAGAGACGTCACCGGGCTGTACGTGTGTTGAACGCGGAGGTGCCGTGCGTTCGGCACTTGGTCATCGGTGATTTGAATCACGACGAGTACGACTCCATCAACCCCGTTCACTTGAACGCTTCCGCTTAGCGATCTACAAGGGTATGTAGATGCAACTCTCCTTCCCCTCGTTGCTGGTCTCTCCATAGATAGATCTTGGTGACACGTAGGAAAATTTTGAATTTCTGCTACGTTCCCCAACATGTCTAGCATTGTTGGAGGGCGTGTGTAGGTGTGTCTCCAGTGGATCTCGCAGGATTCTGTCAGTGGATGTCTTTGGTGGATCTGGTGTTCGTTCGTCTACGTTCGTGTGTCTTCAGGTTGGATCCTTCTGATCTACTCATCTCTTCATCGGCGACGATTGTTGTTCTGGTGCGTTGGTCCAATGGGGACTTAGCACGACAACTTCCCGATTGTCTAGTCCAAGACGTCTTGCACGGCTAAGGCGAGGGAGGGGCAATGACGACGGCGCGCCTTTGGCTTGCTTCGGTGCTTGTAGTCATCACTACCTGATTTAAGAATGATGTAATCTTTCATATCTAAATAGATAGCCCCCACTAACTATTTCTCTCAACATGCAAGTATTCCACATCATCGTACAACATGCATGAGAAAAGGCCCCCCACCACCACCATAGTCTCTCAACATGCAAGCATGCCACTTCATCATGACATGCATGGAAAAAGACCCATCTCAATATGCCACTTCATCATGACATGACATGAGAATTTTCATTCTATTATGGTATATATATTTAAAAAATATTTAACAACTATATAGTAATCAAACATAATAAATTATATGCATTTTTAGTTTTAGCCTTTTATAATATTACTTCAAATATTCATGTTTTATACAATGAATCACATTGAAATGTGTTGTACAACATTCCCGCAACAACATGCAAGGTATCATCTAATTTTTATTATTTCTGATATTCGTTGTACTATCATGATTAAAAATAAACAGACCGAAAGTTTTTTCTGAAAAAGAAAGAAAGAAAGAAACTAAGAGTGCTTTATAACAATAAAGAAAGTCATCAATGTAGCTCATTGTAACGGACAGATGTTCTATTAGCGAGGAATTAAACTAAACAGACACTTAACTTGACCCAAACTGCCTCCATATACGTATGTGCTTTCGTTGTAATAAGCCAGTTTTCTCTTTACTATAAAAATGAGCCGACAATTAAAAAAATCAGCCAGTTAATGCCGCAGTAATCACAACGTAATATTTTCTCTCTAGAACGACATTAGACGCCGAGCTGCAGGTCCGGTTAACTATCTCATACCTTCTTTTCTTTGAGGGAGTCTCCCATACCTTAAAATTGATCTTTGAAACCATACTTCACAAAACGACATTAGAAATCGAGCAAACGTGCTTTCGTTGTAATAAGCCGGTTTTCTCTTTACTATAAAAAATGAGCCGACAATTAAAAAAAATCAGCCGGTTAATGCCGCAGTAATCACAACGTAATATTTTCTCTCTAGAACGACATTAGACGCCGAGCTGCAGGTCCGGTTAGCTATCTCATACCTTCTTTTCTTTGAGGGAGTCTCCCATACCTTGAAATTGATCTTTGAAACCATACTTCACAAAACGACATTAGAAATCGAGCAAACGTGCTTTCGTTGTAATAAGCCGGTTTTCTCTTTACTATAAAAAATGAGCCGACAATTAAAAAAAATCAGCCGGTTAATGCCGCAGTAATCACTACATAATATTTTCTCTCTAGAACGCCATTAGCCGCCGAGCTGCAGGTCCAGTTAGCTATCTCATACCTTCTTTTCTTTGAGGGAGTCTCTCATACCTTGAAATTGATCTTTGAAACCATACTTCACAAAACGACATTAGAAAATGGAGCAAACGTGCTTTCGTTGTAATAAGCCGGTTTTCTCTTTACTATAAAAAATGAGCCGACAATTAAAAAAATCAACCGGTTAATGCTGCAGTAATCATTACGTAATATTTTCTCTCTAGAACGACATTAGACGCCGAGCTACAGGTCCGGTTAGCTATCTCATACCTTTTTTTTCTTTGAGGGAGCCTCTCATACCTTAAAATTGATCTTTGAAACCATACTTCACAAAACGACGTTAGAAACTGAGCAAACGTGTCAGCCTGCCAACTTTTTGGCGGAAGGTGATATCGCTCGTTGTGAGTGCAAATCCTAAACGGCGCCTTAAGCGCCTGTTTTAGGTATTTACTATAGCTGGCCAAATGGGCCGGTTTTTTCGGGGCGGCCCATAAGCACACCGGCACGGCCCGCCTTGGGCCAGGCACGCCACGGGGTAAACAGGCCGGGCCCAGCACGTGGCACACCCTGGGCCATGCCTGGGCCTGGAGGCTGGGCACGCGGGTCGGCACGGCACGACCCGATTAAGTTTATTTTTATTTTATATATATATCTATATATAGCCCAACATATAAAAATAGGCTAAAAACGCTCAGTGCGTCAAATAATAGACTGAAAATATACGGCCCACCGTACTAAACGGGCCAACGTGCTGGCCCGTTTACTAACTGGGTTGTGCCTGGGCCTGGAGGCGCAGCAAGCGGGCCGGCACTGCACGGCCCATATAGTAATCGTGCCCTGGCGGGCCGTGCTGGGCCAGGCATGATTACGATGGGCCGGGCCCGCCCGTTTGGTCAGGTATGGTATTTATGCAATCGGGCGCACACTCTATAGTCGCGCTGGGCCGGCCCATATTCACTTTTTTCTATTTTAAAAAGGCAAAAAAAATTATAGCAAGGACGCGGTTCGAACCAGCGATCTCGTGACTATATCCGTGCAGTCCTAACCATTCAACCAGGCCACCTGTTTATGTTTATGTACAGCCTATTAAACCCTTTTTTCGTTTTTCCTGGAAACAGTGTTGTTCAGTTTTTTCAATTTTTTTCTTTTTCTTTCTTTCTTTCTTCTTTTCTCCTAAGTGCGTGAATTTTTATTTTCAAATTTCTGAACTTCTTTCTCCAAATGCGTGAACTTTATTTTAAATTTATGAATGTTTTTTCAAAAGTTCAAATCGATGAACTGTTGCAGATCGATGAAATTTTTATCAAAATTGATGAACTTTCTTCCAAATTGATGAACATTTTTCAACATTGATGAAGTTTTTTCAAATCTTTGAACTTTTTTGTTGAGTTCGATGATCTATTTTTCAAGTTTGATGAACTTTTTTCAAATTCGATGAACTATTTTCAGATCGATGAACTTTTTATCAAAATAGATGAATTTGTTTCCAAATTGATGAACATTTTTCAACATAGATGAACTTTTTTCAAATCGCTGAACTTTTTGTCAAGTTCGATGAACTATTTCTCAAGTTTGAGGAACTTTTTTCAATTACGATGAATTTTTTTCAAATGTGTGAACTTCTTTTTAAGATTGATGAAGTTTTTATAAAATTTATGGATTTTTTTCAAATTGATGAACTTTTTTGAATAAATGAAGTTATTCCTAATTCATGATTTTTTTGAATAAATAAACTTTTTCCTAATTCATGAACTTTTTTGAATGAATAGATCTTTTTTAATAAGAATAACGTTTTTCTAAAATATGTGTGCAAGAAATAGCGCAGGTACTTTTTTTAGGGGTAGCGCGGGTACAATTGTTCATAAAAGTTTGAGTTAAATGTACTGGAGGTCCTAAAAATTTCATCAAGGTGTCACTTTAGTCCTAATTTTTTCAAAATGCACCTTTAGATCCTAATTCTTTAGTAAGTGGTTCACTTGAGGTCCTTTTTTCATGAGTGCTCGTTGACCTGCCTGCGTGGCACGTTGACCCATGCCACGTCGACAGAGGGCCCAACTGGCTGCCGAGGAAAATACACTGGTGATCCTAAAAGTTTCTGAGCAGTCACTTTAGTCCTATTTTTTTTTCAAAACGCACGTTTACGTCCTAATTCTATAGTAAGTAGTTCATGTGAGGTCCTTTTTCGCACGATCATTCTATAGCTTGTGGAGGAGGCAACGCTGCCGACGCTGCTGCAATGCTCCTCTTCGTCACTCGCTTCCTTGCCGAGGAGCTTGCTGCCCCAGCCATGGTGACGATGTGGGCATGAGAGAGAGAGAGAGGTGGGAAATGTCAAGAGGGGGAGGGTACAAGGGGCTTTCTCTAAAAAAAGAACAACCACAACGGCCTCTAAGTTGACATGGCATGGGTCAATGCACGCAAGCATCTCAGAGAAAGATCGTGCAAAAAAGGACTCCGCGTGAACCACTTACTATAGAATTAGGATTTAAACATGCATTTTGAAAGAAGTAGGACTAAAGTGACACTGCCTAGAAACTTTTAGGACCTCTAGTGTAATTTTCTCGCCTGGCGGTTGGGCCCTCTGTCGACGTGGCATGGGTCAATGCGCCACACGTGCAGGGCAATGAGCGCTCATGGAAAAAGGATCTCGCATGAATCACTTACTAAAGAATGAAGATCTAAAGATGCATTTTAAAAGAATTAGGACTAAAGTAACACTCCGATGAAACTTTTAGGACCGCAAGTGCATTTAACTCTAAAAGTTTCGCGCTGTAATCAATCACTAGCGCTTAGTAGCCTAGTGGTTAGGCACTGTGTGCCGTATCTAAAACGGCGGTGCTCGAAACCTTTCCGGGCCGGCCCACGAGGTACGCCAGTGGGTGCCAATTCCCTAGACCTTATGCGCCGCTTACAGCCGCGCCGCCCACGCCGTATTTTAGTGGTCAAACGGCCGAGGCGGCGCACATGGGGCAATGCATTGGGCCTGCCCAGTAATCATAACTGTAGCGGCAGCGCCCTTGCACTGAAGCACTCGGTTCATTGTAGCGGCCATGTTCATTTGTTTTTTTTTTGTTACTGATTTTTATTTTGGACCTTTTCTTATGATTGTTCGTACAATAAATATTTTTATAACATATGGTGAACATTAATTCACATACACACTAAACATTGTTTTAATATACAATCAACATTTTTTAACCCAGTGAAATGTTTTGTAATATGCGTTGAATGTTTTTTTAGATATATATTGGACAATTTTGTATTATAGATTGAACATTTTCTTAATATACTAGCGCAATGCATGTACGTTGCTACAAAACTATAAAATACGAGGAGTTAGGTCACTGGCTTAGGAAATCATCAAAATAGGTTCGCATTATGCGGCCTTTGTCTGGTGTTCACTATTAAAAAGAAAAATATAACAAAAGATCACGCAGACATTAGAGAATCTTGGGTAACCATAGTACGTCCTTTGTCAGACAAAACATTTGAATGTTGAAACGTATAAGAATATACATTGGTAAGTTGACTGCACAAGATCATGGATCGAATAGGAGGACAAGATCTATCATCATTTTAGAATTACAATTTGTTCGCTCTGTTCAGTGATATAAAACTAAAATAACTTGGTTGTGAAGAAAAATTGACCAACAAGAGCATCATATTGAGTTGAAGTCACATTTCTACATTTGTTAATTGTGCCTTCTATAAGTGTTGGTTTCACATGAAAGTAGTAGTGTATTTGTTTATTTCTGTTAGGTCGCACATGTGACTACAAATAGATTTGTTTATTATGTTCTTGGAAGGTTGGTATTCCTAGTGTAGGTAGATGTACATTGGTTTATTTGTGAACGTTGTTGTTTCCATATGTGAACTCACAATCAACTCTAACCTTTATAAGTAGGAAAGATGATGACCACTTTTTATAATGCACAATGACATTTTGTAATATATAGTGAATATTTTTCTAATATACGATCAACGTTCGTATAATACATGGTGAATCTTTTTCTAATATATAGTGAACTTATCTTAAATCCATGCTGATTTTTCTTTCTGGAAACATAGGTTGAACCTCTTTTGTAATATATACGGTGAATATTTTCTTAATATACGATGACCACTAACGAATTGTTCACTGTGTATTAAAAAACTAAAGAAATAATTCATCATATATTAACGAATTGTTCACCGTGTATTAAAATGTTAATCAACATATATTATCAAAATAAAATGTGAAATAAAAAGAAATAAAGAACCAAACAAAGAAAAAACCAGAAGTAACCAAAAAGAAAAGGATAAACAAAAAAGCAACAGAAAAAACGAACAAAACGAAGCAGCAAACGCTTAGCATGCGCTGGACCACCCACGTGCGCTGCAGGCAAAGGATCTGCCATCTCGCTTATATCGAGACCTAGCGTGAGCTCGCGTCCGGCGCCAGGCCACATGCCTCTTTTCTTTTTCTTTTTTGCTTTTTTTGTTTACACTTGAAAATATTTTTTTGACCACTATACACTTGAAAATATTCACACACACACACACACACACACACACATTACATAATTTTTTAATGCTAACCAAGCATTTGAAACATGATAAATGTATATAGAGGAATTGTTACTCGTGTATGTGGAAATGTACAAAATGTATTTAAAAAATGTTAACCAAGAATTTGAAAAACATTAATCAAATATGTAAAAAATGGTAATCAAGCATTTGAAAAATGTTAAGTGTGTACAGAAACAATATATGCCATGTATAAGAAACAATAAAATATGTATGGAAAAAATATTGAATGTGTATTTGAAAAATGTTATACTTTTATAAATAAAATGATCCCGGTGTATAAAAAATGTACATTGTACACTAAATAAAATTAGACTTCAAAAATATATATTTATAGATATTTAATTCTGTACCTAAAGAAATCCTAAACATGTATATATATGTGTGTGTGTGTGTGTGTATGTTGGGGGGGGGTATAATTGTTCCTGATGTATACGAAAAATATACATTCTATGCGTAAAAATGTTTATTGCCATTCAAAAAAAAATCCCCCCTATATTCAAAAAGGTTGACCATGTATTGTAAAATGCTAATATTGTGTTTGAAAATTGTTAAACATGTACTAAAAATGTTATATATATATATATATAATGTCGAATTTGTATGAAAAAAGTAAACGTAAAAAATTATATTGATCATAAAAATTGACCATGTGTTTCACAAATGCTAAACATGTATATAAAATATGTTTATGATATACTCAAAAAGTGTGTGTACGGAAAAAGTTGACATCGGTTGAAAAAAAGAGAAATCAATTAAAATCACCCAAGAAATTAGTAAACCCAATAAAAAAATGAAAAACCAAATAAAACCAATGCAAAAAGAATGAAATCATTGAAAATTGAGATATATACAAAGAAAGACGAAGAAAATCGATGAAAACAAAGAAAAATAAAGAATAACCTTGAAAACAAACAAAGAAAGAAAGAAAATAAAGAAAACCAAAGGCAATGAAAACCATGAAGGAAACAAAAACAATCTGTGAAAAAATGAAGCAGAAAAAAGCGAAGAAAATCGACGAAGAAACAGAAAACTCGTGATATCTACTACACAACCTTCTTCTTGTAGACGTTGTTGGGCCTCCAAGTGCAGAGGTTTGTAGGACAATAGCAAATTTCCCTCAAGTGGATGACCTAAGGTTTATCAATCCGTAGGAGGCGTAGGATGAAGATGGTCTCTCTCAAGTAACCCTGCAACCAAATAACAAAAAGTCTCTTGTGTCCCTAACACACCCAATACAATGGTAAATTGTATAGGTGCACTAGTTCGGCGAAGAGATGGTGATACAAGTGCAATATGGATAGTAGATAATAGTTTTTGTAATCTGAAATAATAAAAACAGCAAGGTAGCAAGTGATAAAAGTGAGCGTAAACGGTATTGCAATGATAGAAAATAAGGCGTAGGGTTCATACTTTCACCAGTGTAAGTTTCCTCAACAATACTAACATAATTGGATCACATAACTATCCCTCAACATGCAACAAAGAGTCACTCCAAAGTCACTAATAGCGGAGAACAAACGAAGAGATTATGGTAGGGTACGAAACCACCTCAAAGTTATTTTTTCCAATCAATCCGTTGGGCTATTCCTATAAGTGTCACAAACAGCCCTAGAGTTCGTACTAGAATAACACCTTAAGATACAAATCAACCAAAACCCTAATGTCACCTACATACTCCAATGTCACCTCAAGTATCCGTGGGTATGATTATACGATATGCATCACACAATCTCAGATTCATCTATTCAACCAACACATAGAACCTCAAAGAGTGCCCCAAAGTTTCTACCGGAGAATCACGACGAAAACGTGTGCCAACCCCTACGCATAGGTTCCCAATGTCACGAAACCCGCAAGTTGATCACCAAAACATACATCAAGTGGCACGTGGTATCCCATTGTCACCACAGATATCCACGGCAAGACATACATCAAGTGTTCTCAAATCTTTAAAGACTCAATCCGATAAGATTACTTCAAAGGGGAAACTCAATTTATTACAAGAGAGAAGAGGGGGAGGAGAAACATAAGATCCAACTATAATAGCAAAGCTCGCGATACATCAAGATCGTATCATCTCAAGAACACAAGAGAGAGAGGACAAACACATAGCTACTGGTATAAACCCTCAGCCCCGAGGGAGAACTACTCCCTCCTCGTCATGGAGAGCGTCGGGATGATGAAGATGGCCACCGGAGAAGGATTGCCCCCTCCGGCAGGGTGCCGGAACGGGTCTAGATTGGTTTTCAGTGGCTACGGAGGCTTCTGGCGGCGGAACTCATGATCTATTGTCTGTTCTAGAAGTTTTAGGGTATACGGAGTTATATAGGCAGGAGAAGCACGTCAAGGGAGCCACGGGGGCCCCATGAGGCAGGGGGCGTGCCCTAGGGTGGGGGCGCGCCCCCACCCTTGTGAGCACCTCCCGTATCTCCTGACATGCAGTCCAAGTCTATCTGGTGGCTTTTGTTCCAAAAATAACTTCTCCAGTTGATTTCATTCCGTTTCGACTCCGTTTGATATTCCTTTTCTTCGAAACACTGAAATAGGCATAAAATAGCAAATCTGGGCTGGGCCTCCGGTTAATAGGTTAGTCCCAAAAATAATATAAAAGTGGAAAATAAAGCCCAATATTGCCCAAAACAGTAGATAATATAGCATGGAGCAATCAAAAATTATAGATACGTTGGAGACGTATCAAACATCCCCAAGCTTAATTCATGCTCGTCCTCGAGTAGGTAAATGATAAAAAAGATAATTTTTGATGTGGAATGCTAGTTGGCATAATTTCAATGTAATTCTTATTACTTGTGATATGAATATTCAGATCCGAAAGATTCAAGACAAAATTTCATATTGACATACAAATAATAATACTTCAAGCATACTAACTAAGCAATTATGTCTTCTCAATATAACATGGCCAAAGAAAGCTATCCTTACAAAATCATATAGTCTGGCTATGCTCCATCTTCACCACACAAAATATTTAAATCATGCACAACACCGATGACAAGCCAAGCAATTGTTTCATACTTTTGATGTTCTCAAACTTTTTCAATCTTCACGCAATACATGAGCGTGAGCCATGAATATAGCACTATAGGTGGAATAGAATGCTGGTTGTGGAGAAGACAAAAAGGGAGAAGATAGTCTCGCATCAACTAGGCGTATCAATGGGCTATGGAGATGCCCATCAATAGATATCAATGTGAGTGAGTAGGGATTGCCATGCAACGGATGCACTAGAGCTATAAGTATATGAAAGCTCAAAAAGGAAACTAAGTGGGTGTGCATCCAACTTGCTTGCTCACGAAGACCTAGGGCATTTTGAGGAAGCCCATCATTGGAATATACAAGCCAAGTTCTATAATGAAAGATTCCCACTAGTATATGAAAGTGACAACATAGGAGACTCTCTATCATGAAGATCATGGTGCTACTTTGAAGCACAAGTGTGGTAAAAGGATAGTAGCATTGTCCCTTTTATTTTTTATTTGGCCTTTCTTTTTTTGGCCTTTATATATATATATATATATATATATATATATATATTGGCCTTTCTTTTTTTATGGCCTTTCTCTTTTTTATGGGACAATGCTCTATTGAATGATGATCATCACACTTCTATTTATTTACAACTCAATGATACAACTCGATACTAGAACAAAGTATGACTCTATATGAATGCCTCCAGCGGTGTACCGGGATGTGCAATGATGCATGAGTGACATGTATGAAAGAATTATGAACAGTGGCTTTGCCACGAATACAATGTCAACTACATGATCATGCTAAGCAATATGACAATGATGAAGCGTGTCATAATAATGGAATGGTGGAAAGTTGCATGGCAATATATCTCGGAATGACTATGGAAATGCCATGATAGGTAGGTATGGTGGCTGTTTTGAGGAAGGTATATGGTAGGTTTATGGTACCGGCGAAAGTTACGCGGTACTAGAGAGGCTAGCAAAGGTGGAAGGGTGACAGTGTGTATAATCCATGGACTCAACATTAGTCATAAAGAACTCACATACTTATTGCAAAAAATCTATGAGTTATCGGAACAAAGTACTACGCGCATGCTCCTAGGGGGATAGATTGGTAGGAAAAGACCATCGCTCGTCCCCGACCGCCACTCATAAGGAAGACAATCAATAAATAAATCATGCTCCGACTTCATCACATAACGGTTCACCATACGTGCATGCTACGGGAATCACAAACTTCAACACAAGTATTTCTCAAATTCATAACCACTCAACTAGCATGACTCTAATATCACCATCTCCATATCTCAAAATAATTATCAAGTATCAAACTTCTCATAGTATTCAACACACTCATAAGAGAATTTTATTATTCTTGAATACCTAGCATATTAGGATTTTAAGAAAATTGCCATGCTATTAAGACTCTCAAAATAATTAAGTGAAGCATGAGAGTTCATCTATTTCTTCAAAATAAAACTACCACCATGCTCTAAAAGGTATAAGTGAAGCACTAGAGCAAATAACAAACTACTCTGAAAGATATAAGTGAAGATCAATGAGTAGTCGGATAATTATGCAATTATGTGAAGACTCTCTAACATTTAATAATTTCAGATATTTGTATTCTATTCAAACAGTAAGCAAAGCAAAATAAAATGACATTCTAAGAATAGCAAACATCATGTGAATAAGCAAAAACTTAGGATCAACCGAAACTAACCGATAGTTGTTGAAGAAGAAAGGTGGGATGCCAACCGGGGCATCCCCAAGCTTAGATGCTTGAGACTTCTCGAAATATTATCTTGGGATGACTTGGCCATCCCCAAGATTGAGATTTTGTGTCTCCTTAATTTCTCTCATATCATGGTCTCCCTAAATCTCAAAAAGCTTCATCCATACAAAACTCAACAAGGATTCGTGAGATAAGTTAGTATAAACCATTGCCAAAAACCTTATCATACTCTACTGTAGCAAATCACTAAAATTATTATTCAAAATTGCATACTAAATGCCTCTGCATATTTAATAGTCCTATCCTCAAATAGAATCATTAAAGAAGCAAACATATGCAAACAATGCAAACATAACAGCAATCTGCCTAAACAGGATAGTCTGTAAAGAATGCAGCAACATCCATACTTCCCTAACTCCAAAAATTATGAAAGAAAATTCCCACTGTATTAAATTTATCAGAGCTTAATATGCAAAAGGTTTCAACATTTTATCACATTCTTACTTTTCTAGGGAATTATTGCAACAGCGGTAAACTTTTTGTTTTCAAACAGCAACATGTTGACTTGTAACATAGGCATAGTAAAGACTATCAATGCCACTTTTATTGGAATAAAATATGCAAAACATTGTTCTAAATAACATAAAGCAAATCCTAACAAAATAAATTGACGCTCCAAGCAAAACACATATCATGTGGTGAATAAAAATATAGCTCCAAGTAAAGTTACCGATGAATGAAGACGAAAGAGGGGATGCCTTCCGGGGCATCCCCAAGCTTAGCCTCTTGCCACTCCTTATTCCATAGTCCATCGAATCCTTACCAAAAACATGAAAACTTCACAACACAAAACTTAAAGTAGAAAACTTGTGAGCTCCGTTAGTGTAAGAAAACAAAAGACCACTTCAAGGTACTGTAATGAACTCATTCTTTATTTATATTGGTGTTATACCTACTGTATTCCAACTTCTCTATGGTTTATAAACTAATTTACTAGCCATAGATTCATCAAAATAAGCAAACAACACACGCAAAATAGAATCTGTCAAAAAAAGAACAGTCTGTAAATCTGTAGCTAGCGCAAGATCTGGAACTCCAAAAATTCCAAAATAAATTTCTGGACGTGAGTAATTTATCTATTAATCATCTTAAAAAATAATTAACTAAATAGAACTCTCCAAATAAAAATGGCAGCAATTCTCGTGAGCGCTAAAGTTTCTATTTTTTACAGCATGATCAACAAGACTTTCCCCAAGTCTTCCCAAAGGTTCTACTTGGCACAAACACTAATTAAACAACTAAAACCACATCTAAACATAGGCTAGATTAATTATTTATTACTAAACAGGAGCAAAAATTAAGGAACAAAAATAAAATTGGGTTGCCTCCCAACGAGCGCTATCGTTTAACGCCCCTAGCTAGGCATGATGATTTCAACGATGCTCACATAAAAGATAAGAATTGAAACATAAAGAGAGTATCATGAAGAATATTACTAGCACATTTAAGTCTAACCCACTTCCTATGCATAGGGATTTTGTGAGCAAACAACTTATGGGAGCAATAATCAACTTGCATAGGAAGGTAAAACAAGCATAACTTCAAGATTTTAAGCACATAGAGAGGGAACTTGATATTATTACAGTTCCTACAATCATATGTTCCTCCCTCATAATAATTTTCAGTAACATCATGAATGAATTCAACAATATAACGAGCACCTAAAGCATTCTTTTCATGATCTACAAGCATAGAAATTTTATTACTCTCCACATAAGCAAGATTCTTCTTATTTAGGACACTGGGAGTATCATAAGAGACTTGGATACTATAAATTGTTTCCACATTAAAAGAGTAATGTTCAGAAAAGGGGTAATCATAATCATGACAAGTTTTATAAATATAATCACTACTTTTTATAGCATAAGTATCATCACAATAATCATCACAAGTAGGAGGCATGCTATCATCATTATAAACTTGCATATCAAAACTTGAGAGGATAAAAATATCATCATTATTAAACATAGCATCCCCAAGCTTGGGACAAACATTAATTGCAGCAAATATATTCTCAAATATGTCATCCTTATCAAACATAGCTTCCTCAAGCTTGGGCCTTTTCATATCATAAGCATAATCACTCTCATCATTAATTGTATGAATAGCACTAATAGTATAGCAATTATCATATTCTTCCAAGCAAGTGCTAAAAAGATTTTCAAGATCATAAGAAGTATCATTATCTTCCAAAATTATATTTTCATGAGGCACAATAGTAATAGGAGCAGCATTATTTGGGAGAGATATCTTTTTACCTCTCTTCCTTTTTCTTTTCTTCTTCCTCACCACATCATGTGTGGGTTCAGTCCTCTTTTTGGAGCTCCTTATTAATGAGATTGGTTGAATAGGAGGCTCCTCCTTGTTACCTGATTCATCATAAGAAATAATAGGAGGGTATTGGGAAGTCTCTTCCCTTTCATTAGTATTCTCTTCATCTTCTATTTGTTTCCTTTTCTTTATGTAATTGGCAATATAAGGATTTTCAATGCAATTCACCGCACAATACATATAAATCTTCTATAGGTCAAAATGAAGAACTTTATCAAGATTAAACTTTGGAATACCCTTAGTTATACGTTTCATTTCTTCATAACCCAAAAGAAGGCTAAGCTCTTTATGATGCTCAAGGGTAATGAAATTATCACAATGTTTGGACACGAATTGATCATGAAACAAATAGCATTGGAGCTTTAAATGACCATGTTCATTGCAAAGTTCACAAGGGGCACGAAAAATATTGAATTTTTCAGCACATTCATCTAGCTCTTCTTGCAACAATTTGGTTTCTAAGTACTTATGCCTCTTGCAATATCTATCTTCCCTATTTGGTGTGTACTTGCAAACCCAGTCTACTCCACAAAAATTGACATATTTATAGGAGGCATTTTCATCATAACTAGTGCAATCATCATTAGCATCATGGATACTCAAAGAATTCGTACTAACAACATTGCAATCATGCTCATCATTCAAATATTTAGTGCCAAACATTTTATACATTTCTTCTTCTACCACTTGAGCACAATTATCCTTTCCATCATACTCATGAAAGATATTAAAAACATGAAGCGTATGAGACAAACTCAATTCCATTTTTTTATAGTTTTATTTTATAAACTAAACTAGTGATAAAACAAGAAACTAAAAGACTCGATTGCAAGATCTAAAGATATACCTTCAAGCGCTAACCTCCCCGGCAACGGCGCCAGAAAAGAGCTTAGTTGACGGGGTGTGTTAGTGTCGCTTTCCTCGCCTCCCCGGCAACGGCGCCAGAAAAGAGCTTGATGTCTACTACACAACCTTCTTCTTGTAGACGTTGTTGGGCCTCCAAGTGCAGAGGTTTGTAGGACAGTAGCAAATTTTCCTCAAGTGGATGACCTAAGGTTTATCAATCCGTAGGAGGCATAGGATGAAGATGGTCTCTCTCAAGCAACCCTGCAACCAAATAACAAAGAGTCTCTTGTGTCCCCAACACACCCAATACAATGGTAAATTGTATAGGTGCACTAGTTCGGCGAAGAGATGGTGATACAAGTGCAATATGGATAGTAGATAATAGTTTTTGTAATCTGAAATAATAAAAACAGCAAGGTAGCAAGTGATAAAAGTGAGCGTAAACGGTATTGCAATGATAGGAAATAAGGCCTAGGGTTCATACTTTGGCTAGTGTAAGTTCCCTCAACAATACTAACATAATTGGATCACATAACTATCCCTCAACATGCAACAAAGAGTCACTCCAAAGTCACTAATAGCGGAGAACAAACGAAGAGATTATGGTAGGGTACGAAACCACCTCAAAGTTATTCTTTCCAATCAATTCGTTGGGCTATTCCTATAAGTGTCACAAACAGCCCTAGAGTTCGTACTAGAATAACACCTTAAGATACAAATCAACCAAAACCCTAATGTCACCTACATACTCCAATGTCACCTCAAGTATCCGTGGGTATGATTATACGATATGCATCACACAATCTTAGATTCATCTATTCAACCAACATAGAACCTCAAAGAGTGCCCCAAAGTTTCTACCGAAGAATCACGACGAAAATGTGTGCCAACCCCTATGCATAGGTTCCAAATGTCACGAAACCCGCAAGTTGATCACCAAAACATACATCAAGTGGCACGTGGTATCCCATTGTCACCACGGATATCCACGGCAAGACATACATCAAGTGTTCTCAAATCTTTAAAGACTCAATCCGATAAGATTACTTCAAAGGGGAAACTCAATTTATTACAAGAGAGAAGAGGGGGAGGAGAAACATAAGATCCAACTATAATAGCAAAGCTCGTGATACATCAAGATCGTATCATCTCAAGAACACGAGAGAGAGAGGTCAAACACATAGCTACTGGTACATACCCTCAGCCCCGAGGGAGAACTACTCCCTCCTCGTCATGGAGAGCGCCGGGATGATGAAGATGGCCACCGGAGAAGGATTTCCCCCTCCGGCAGGGTGCCAGAACGGGTCTAGATTGGTTTTCGGTGGCTACGGAGGCTTCTGGCGGCGGAACTCCCGATCTATTGTCTGTTCTGGAAGTTTTAGGGTATATGGAGTTATATAGGCAGAAGAAGCACGTCAGGGGAGCCACAGGGGCCCCACGAGGCAGGGGGCGCGCCCTAGGGGGGGGGGCGCCCCCCACCCTCGTGAGCACCTCCCGTATCTCCTGACGTGGAGTCCAAGTCTATCTGGTGGCTTTTGTTCCAAAAATAACTTCTCCAGTTGATTTTGTTCCGTTTCGACTCGGTTTGATATTCCTTTTCTTCAAAACACTGAAATAGGCATAAAAACAGCAAATCTGGGCTGGGCGTTCGGTTAATAGGTTAGTTCCAAAAATAATATAAAAGTAGAAAATAAATCCCAATATTTCCCAAAACAGTAGATAATATAGCATGGAGCAATAAAAAATTATAGATACGTTGGAGACGTATCAACCCGAAAGAAAATATAAAAAAAAGGAAAAACAAAAAACAAAACAGTATAAATGGAAGAAGCAAGCGACCGACTGTATCGAAAGCACGGGGGAAAGTTGGAAATGGCCGGCCCAGTAGCTACATGTTGAAGAAACCATTCAGATGAGCATACCATCTATCTCGCTTGATGCGAGATATAGTTGTCGGGTATTTTTGTCTCAAAAAAAAGTTGTCGGGTATTTTGGTGCTGCCTTGCGAGAAAAAAAAATGTCAAACGGTGCTTTTCTTTTTAAAAAGTTGATGTAAATAAAAAATTGTTCAGTGAAGGATATCTGAAAATTTGAAAAGAAATCTTGAATTTTAAAATTATGCATTGAACGAGATTACAAAATTGTTCACTTTTTTTAATGTTTGTGAATTTTAAAATTATCCATGAATTTGACAAAAAAATTGAAAATTGAAAAGTGTTCATTAAATTTTTTTAAATGTGTATTTGAAAACTATGAACAATTTATAAATCATAAAAATTATTTGAAAAAGTGAATAATTATAAAAAATCTAACATTTTTAAGATTTGAATTTTTTCGTAATTTGCACTTTTTTGAAATAAAAACATTTGGAAAACCCAGGAAAACTAGAAAAGAAGAAACTAAATGAAAGCCGCAGCGGCCCCGAGGATGGGAGGTTGTCATCCCCCTGCTTTAGCGGCTGGTAAGTGGACGAGGAAGCCGACAACACTCACCGAGGAGGAGGCGAAGAAGAAGAAGAGGGCGACTTTGATGGTTCGTACCCCGTCTCCGGCCACCTTTACACCCCCTTGTCCAGAGGGTCTGGCCGCCGCCGCCGCCAAGGTCCGTGGCCGCCAAGTGGTCTATGAAATGCCATCAAGGTAAAAAAATATGTACCTTTTCTATTCGGCTGATGCATTGGTGATTGCTTGCGGTCGTATGATGATGAGCTTGTAGTGTGAAGTTGAATGCAACTGAATTCTTTTCTCAATTGGAAGAGTCACACATGCTTGGCCTCTATGATCTACGCGATGAAGATTCAATGTTTCCTCAACAAGAAGAGGCCGAGGACGATTATCATCCCTAAGTGGAGGAGGAGGCCGAGGGAGTCAATGATCCCATTGAGACACAATCAGGTGTGAAGGCACCATGAAAGTCGAGTACACACAACTATTGCCAAGATGAAGATAGTGCTTTGTATTATGCTGGGATGAATTTGTCACTTGATGCATCGGTTGGCATATATCAATCAAAAGAGAAGTTTTGGGGTAGGATTGAAGATTAATATAGCACCATTGTGGAAGTCCCATCAAACAGCACCCAAGGCTCTATTTGGCACCGTTGGGGTACCATCAAAGAACAATGCAATTGATGGTCCGGTTTTATTGATCAAGTCAACAATTTACCACTGAGTGGGGGTGCAAATCTCGGTGTATGGGTCTATCATCCAAGAGCTATACAAGCAACACAATAAGAAGAACGATGGAAATGGCCTCACATTGCACCATTGCTACAAAGAACTTGCCAATGTTGAGAAATGATTAGGAGGAACTCCGAGACCACACCGAAGAGGTCAAGGATTAGCATAACCATTGAAGCCAATAATGAGGTGGATGATAATCCCAACAAGAGGTCAGATGATAATAAGATTGCAAAATAGATAAAAAAGAGAGGGATCTTCGGCGACACCTACAAGGAAGAGCTTGCAGCTATGATCAAGACCAAGCAATCATTGGTGGCCAAATGAAAAGAAGAGAAGGTGGCAAGGTGGAATGAGACGTGGAGGCTGAGAAATGGAGGTCCAAGTTGGCGGCCGAAGAGAGGAAGTTGAAGGCGGAGGAGTGTAGGCTTGCACTCGAGGAGGAGAGACTTGTGAAAGAGAAGACAACCGAAGAAGATGCTATCATGTTTGTGAACCCAACCATGGTGGATGCCATGTCAAAAAGGTTTTGGGAGCTCACTCGTGTAGAGATCATGAACCAAACGGAGATCTTTCTTCGGAATGGTGGTGGTGGCTATGAGGATGATGGTGGACAAGGAGGTGATGGTGGTGGTGGTCATGGGATGGTGGTGGACTTGGAGATGGTGATTGTGGAGGCCTTGGAGGTGGTCATTATTTCTTTGATGGTGATGGTGCTTGATTTCGTGTTACGTGCATTTGGTTGGGCTTGATCCACGACATAAGACATGCTATATGGTGGCGAATTTGGATCAAACTTGATCGATATGGTGCCTTCTGGATGAACTCTAAGCATGTTTTAATTTGAATTGCTCAATCCGTGCAACTATACATTTCAAACAATTGGATGAACTCTAGTTTATATAAAGAGTAAAATATAAGGGATTGCATGTTCATGGTTTATTTGTTATGTATATTGAATTTGAATCATTTGAATGATCGATAAAATAGTTTCCAATTGTTTGCAATGTATGTGACAATACTAAAAGAATTGAGACTTTATATAAAGAGTAAAATATAAGGGATTGGCTAGAAACGGCCACCCTTTAACCCCTTAAATTATAGAGAGTTAAAGATACTCAACCATTTGCTCATCTAAATTATAAGAGATCGATTCGACATGCTCTCGATAATGTCCATGAATCGGGTCATACAAATCCAATAGCTTTCAAACTTGAAAGGACGGCCCCCCTAGGAGCACGGCAGCTCACCAACAAGAGTGAAGAGTGCTTGAACTTTTTAACATTGTTGAATTATCATCCTGCATGTGAATTTTCGCGATGAAATCAAGTTTGTGTAGGCTTGGAAAAATAACAAAAAAACACCCAAAAAGGTCAGACATCCATGAATGTTATTCCATCACGAAAAATTGCACGCATGCAGAAAACTAAGAAATATTTGTTGTAAAAAAAGAATTTTAAATTTATTTTCTTGTTTATCATATTTCATTGTTCACCAAGAAGCATTTGAGTTCAGGATGAGAAGAACACTTTCAATCCGATGAGGGGGTTTCACTTAGACTGCACATAGTATTTACACAGAATCCCGCATAAAAATATATACCCCCTGAATACATGGAGTCTGAAATGGATATACCGTTCCCCCAAGTTCTTACCACATCAACATCAAGGCACCATATATGGAATTCCCTCGAGAAAAAAATATCCCCTGAAACTGCTCGTCAACATAAGAATACAACATTACAAATCTATCTAGGTAGCTAAATCCACACAGGAACATACAATCCTGGTAAGGGCATCTCAAATACGTACCCTCAAACCGTCCATACCGAGCGGTTCAGACACGGTTTGCCATCTAATGCAGTACCTCATCGGTCCACAGACTAATTCACACGTTTGTTTTCTTGCATACTAGATGCAAACCAGGGAGGCTTTCTGACCGTGTGCATCATTGACACATACGCCGCCTCCTTGGTCTCACCCAAAACCCACTCCGCCTAGAAAATCCTTTTTGCATGAAGCGGTGGCCACATATTCATGTCGGTCAGCGCCGCTCCAGAGTGGAGGTGACACCACGACATTGATGCCGGTCAGAGCGACTCGATCAGACGTGTGAGTAGCCCCGCTTCAATGTCGATGGGGCGACGAAGAAGCCTACTCTGTCCATGCCGTATTGAATCCGGCTTTCTGTGGCTTCACGTTCCTTCGCTTGGCCTAGCCGCACCTATTTAAGTAGGGCTCTGACGCGGTCCACACGGACCGCACCACTATTTTTCCTCTCCACTCCCACATTCTTCGCTCCTCCCTGCTCTATCACTGTTTAGACCCACACCATCTTGATGTCATGGTTTTCCATACCGGTTGGCAGCGGTAGCTCCGGATCATGACGCTCATACGTCTCAAACGTATCTATACTTTTTTATTATTTTATTCTATTATACTATCACTTTTGTATATTTTTTATACAATTTACATTATTTTTATAGAGTGACATATTAATTTAGTGTTCAGTACCAGTTCCTATGTTCTACTTGTTTTTTGTTTGGCGGGAAATCAATATCTACAAAGGTCAAAATAAGTTGCTGATTTAATACTATTTTTTGGGCCACAAAAAACACATGAAGCTTCAGGAGATCACGAGAACAGCTACCACGGGCCCACACGGCCACCCCGCGTGGCCAGGTGGGCGCGCCACCTAACCGTGTGGGCCCTCCTTCATTGCCTTAGTAAAATCCCACCGCCATAAACCCTATAAATATTGAAAATCTCCATCGTATTTCAGAAGAATTTTATCGCCGCCACAAATCCCTATTCCGCGAAGATCCCATCTGGAGGCCTATTCCGGAGCTCTTACGGAGGTGGAAGCCATTTCCAGAGCCATATTGATCAACCTTGCTACCTCCATGATGATGACCCACAAGTATAGGGGATCAATCGTAATTCTTTCGATAATTAAGAGCGTCGAACCTAACGAGAAGCGGAAGGAATTGATAAGCGGTTTCAGGAAGGTATCCTCTGCAAGTGTTGTAGAGTAGTAATCTACTATATCTAAATAGCTAGCCCCCACTATTATGAATTCTCGCTTCTCCTTTATCCACATCATCCAAAAAAATTAGCCCTTGGATATACTAGATCAATCAATAATGTCCATCTGTTCTACACACTAAGAGCCGCAGCACCCACCACATGTGGTAACTGACGCATGCATGCATATGCATGCAATAACTACCTTCTACGAGTGTTTTAATCAAGAAAATAAACTGACGCAAGCATGCAGCTTATAGCCTCATACTTGAGTGCTCTATATCTACTGTATCTAAATAGTTAGCCCTTACTATTAGGAATTCTCTCGCTTCTCCTTTAGCCACATCACCCCAAAAAATTAGCCCTTGGATATACTAGATCAATCAATAATGTCTATCTGTTCTACACACTAAGAGCCGCGGCACCCACCACATGTGGTAACTGACGCATGCATGCATATGCATGCAGTAACTACCTCCTACGAGTGTTTTAATCAAGAAAATAAACTGACGCAAGCATGCAGCTTATAGCCTCATACTTGAGTGCTCTATATGGAAGAAAAGTGAGTCGTGCATGCATATTTTGTGTTGTTTTCATCTAACTTTGAACATATATATATATATATATATATAGAGAGAGAGAGAGAGAGAGAGATGTATTCATTTATTTATTTATGTGTAAAATACTAATAAAAAATTATCTTACTATAGGAGAAATTGTAAAGACAGTAGCTAGACGATTAGTTCCGCACATTTTTTATTTCATACAAAATCCCGCCGCAACGCGCAGGGCATCGTCTAGTAACAGATAGTTTGACAGCAAGATAATTCGTAGCAAGTAACAAGTAATCAAAGTAATAAAGTGCAACAAAGTGGTCCAATTCTTTTATTGCAAAGGACAAGCCGAAAGTACTTCTTATACTAAGCAAAGCGTTCTCAAGGACACATGAAAATTTCATCTGGTCACGTTCATCATGTTTAGCTGATTCGCGTTCATGATACGTCTCCGTCGTATCTACTTTTCCAAACACTTTTGCCCTTATTTTGGACTCTAACTTGCATGATTTGAATGGAACTAACCTGGACTGACGCTGTTTTCAGCAGAATTGCCATGGTGTTATTTATGTGCAGAAACAAAAGTTTTCGGAATGACCTGAAACTCCACGGAGATTATTTTTGGAAATAATAAAAAATACTGGCAAAGAATCAAGGCAATGTTGGGGAACGTTGCAGAAAACAAAAATTTTCCTATGGTTTCACCAAGATCCATCTAGGAGTTCATCTAGCAACGAGTGATTGGATTGCATCTACATACCTTTGTAGATCACGCGTGGAAGCGTTCAAAGAACGGGGATGAGGTAGTGGTACTCGACGTGATTCGAATCACCGAAGATCCTAGCACCGAACGGACGGTACCTCCGTGTTCAACACACGTACGGTCAGCGTAACGTCTCCTTCTTCTTGATCCAGCAAGAGGGAAGGAGAGGTTGAGGAAGATGGCTCCAGCAGCAGCACGACGGCGTGGTGGTGATGAAGCTGCAGTACTCCGTCAGGGCTTCGCTAAGCGCTATGGAGGAGGAGGGGTGTTGGAGAGGAGAAGGAGGCAACCAAAGGCGTGGGAGAAAAGCCCTCCTTCCCTCACTATATATAGGAGGGCCAGGGGGGCGCCGGCCCTAGGAGATCCAATCTTCTAGGGTGGGGCGGCGGCCAAGGGGGGTTTCCCTTCCCCCCAAGGCACCTAGGAGGTGCCTTCCCCTCCTAGGACTCTTTCCCCTTGTAACCCTAGGCGCATGGGCCTCTTGGGGCAGGTGCCCTTGGCCCATGTAGGCCAAGGCGCACCCCCCTACAGCCCATGTGGCCCCCCGGGACAGGTGGCCCCACCCAGTGGACCCCCGGGACCCTTCCGGTGGTCCCGGTACAATACCGATGACCCCGAAACTTGTCCCGATGCCCGAAACAGGACTTTCCATATATAAATCTTTACCTCCGGACCATTCCGGAACTCCTCGTGACGTCCGGGATCTCATCCGGGACTCCGAAAAACATTCGGGTTACTGCATATACATATCCCTACAACCATAGCGTTACCGAACCTTAAGTGTGTAGACCCTACGGGTTCGGGAGATATGTAGACATGACCGAGACGACTCTCCGATCAATAACCAACAGCGGGATCTGGATACCCATGTTGGCTCCCACATACTCCACGATGATCTCATCGGATGAACCACGATGTCGGGGATTCAAACAACCCCGTATACAATTCCCTTTGTCAATCGATATATTACTTGCCCGAGATTCGATCGTCGGTATCCCAATACCTCGTTCAATCTCGTTACCGGCAAGTCACTTTACTCGTACCGTAATGCATGATCCCGTGACCAGACACTTGGTCACTTTGAGCTCATTATGATGATGCATTACCGAGTGGGCCCAGTGATACCTCTCCGTCATACGGAGTGACAAATCCCAGTATCGATCCGTGTCAACCCAACAGATACTTTCGGAGATACCCGTAGTCTACCTTTATAGTCACCCAGTTACGTTGTGACGTTTGGTACACCCAAAGCACTCCTACGGTATCCGGGAGTTACACGATCTCATGGTCTAAGGAAAGGATACTTGACATTGGAAAAACTCTAGCAAACGAACTAACCGATCTTTATGCTATGTTTAGGATTGGGTCTTGTCCATCACATCATTCTCCTAATGATGTGATCTCGTTATCAATGACATCCAATGTCCATAGTCAGGAAACCATGACTATCTGTTGATCAACGAGCTAGTCAACTAGAGGCTTACTAGGGACATGTTGGTGTCTGTTATTCACACATGTATTACGATTTCCGGATAACACAATTATAGCATGAATAAAGACAATTATCATGAACAAGGAAATATAATAATAATGCTTTTATTATTGCCTCTAGGGCATATTTCCAACAGGCAACGGGGGCCACACCCTAGCCATGAAGGTGGGGGACGCGCCTGCCCCCCTGGGGGCGCCCCCCTGCCTCGTGGCCCCCCTGGAGCTCCACCAACCTAAACTCCAACTCCACATATTCGTGTTCGGGGAGAAAAAATAAAAGAGAAGGATTCATCACGTTTTACGATACGAAGCCCCCGCCAAGCCCTAAACTCTCTCAGGAGGGCTGATCTAGAGTCCGTTTGGGGCTCCGGAGAGGGGAATCCGTCGCCGTCGTCATCATCAACCATCCTCCGTCACCAATTTCATGATGCTCACCGCCGTGCGTGAGTAATTCCATCATAGGATTGCTGGACGGTGATGGGTTGGATGAGATTTATCATGTAATCGGGTTAGTTTTGTTAGGGTTTGATCCCTAGTATCCACTATGTTTTGAGATTGATGTTGCTATGACTTTGCTATGCTTAATGCTTGTCACTAGGGACCGAGTGCCATGATTTCAGATTTGAACCTATTATGTTTTCATGAATATATGTGAGTTCTTGATCCTATCTTGCAAGTCTATAGTCACCTACTATGTGTTACGATCCAGCAACCCCGAAGTGACAATAATCGGGACCACTCCCGGTGATGACCGTAGTTTGAGGAGTTCATGTATTCACTATGTGTTAATGCTTTGGTCCGATACTCTATTAAAAGGAGGCCTTAATATCCCTTAGTTTCCGCTAGGACCCTGCTGCCACGGGAGGGTAGGACAAAAGATGTCATGCAAGTTCTTTTCCATAAGCACGTATGACTATATTTGGAATACATGCTTACATTACATTGATGAATTGGAGCTAGTTCTGTGTCACCCCATGTTATGACTGTTACATGATGAACCACATCCGGCATAATTCTCTATCACCGATCCATTACCTACGAGCTTTCCATATATTGTTCTTCGCTTATTTACTTTTCCGTTGCTATTGTTATCATCACTACAAAATACCAAAAAAATTACTTTTGCTACCGTTACTTTTGCTATCGTTACCACTACTATCATATTACTTTGCTACTAAATACCTTGCTGCAGATATTAAGTTATCCAGGTGTGGTTGAATTGACAACTCAGCTGCTAATACTTGAGAATATTCTTTGGCTCCCCTTGTGTCGAATCAACAAATTTGGGTTGAATACTCTACCCTCGAAAACTATTGCGGTCCCCTATACTTGTGGGTTATTAGTTCACTATTTTGATAAATTGATATGTGGGTAGACCAGTGCTGGGGTGATGTGATGTGACGCCCCGAAATTAATCGTGCACTAAACATCCACACAATATGCATGATCAAGATCAGTGCTCTTGGTATAATATCACAACACAACTCTACGACTCAAATTAAACAAATAAACATTACATTACAAGCCAGGGTTGCAAGACCCGATATTACATCAAGAGTTAGGTCTGACTACAGACAATTACAAAGGTGCCTTAAGAAGGCAAAAACAAACAACTCCTGGTCGTCGGCCTCCATGTAGTAATCATAAACGATGGAACCTGCATCCGGGGCACTACTATTTGATAGCAGCAACCGGGTAGAAGAAAAGGAGTGCAAAGCAATGATTAGTACTCATCTGAAGTACTCGCAAGACTTACATCAGATTTATACTACATGTGTATCAGTATCAAATGAATGGGGTATATCTGTGGACTATACTACAGAAATGCCAGAACTAGAGGGGGAAGCTCTATGTATCACAAAGGCTACCATCTTGCAGCAATGGAAGAGAGAAGAGCATATTAACTTGCATCAAGCGAAGGAGTATAAGCATATACACTACCAACTTATAATTAACATTATGATACAATACCCTGAGATCCTTACTCGACTCGCAACGAGAAAGGATCTGCGGGCATTCCATATTTATTGAGCAATGTATTTCATCAAGTATCTAGTTCAAGTTGTATAAGATCGGGATACTCTCATATATCCAAGCGTCCTGTTGCCATGGACATGGCTATTTGAATAGTTTAACTTCCCTGCAGGGGTGCACCACATTACCCGATACACTCAATTACCTCTGGTCGGACACACTTTTCTAGGTAATGTCCGGCCTCGGGCAAATGACACGCCGTAGTCCTACCTAGTGTCTCCAGAGAGGTCAGCATGCTGGTCTACATCCTAAGCACGAAGGGTAGTTCGGCCGCTCACCCTAAGCACTGCTGCATGTTGCGAGGGCGGTCTAGCTTCACCTGATCGGTAGGATATGTGCTAGTCTCCACGCTGCATCTCTAAATTGTGACGTCTGAAAGAGCTTTCAAAAGAAATCATATGTCGCCGAGGGTCCCATAAACAATTATCCAGTGCGGCGGTTAGTGCGTGGATCCAAACCAGCCCCTTACGGAATAACGCATAAACTAGGGCTTAAGGTTCTGTCACTCTAGCAACCCATCATCTAATAACTACTCCAAAATGCATTCCCTTAGGCCCAAAGATGGTGAAGTGTCATGTAGTCAACGTTCACATAACACCACTAAGGGAATCACAACATACATATCATCAAAATATCGAACACATATCAAATTCACATGATTACTTGCAACATGACTTCTCCCATGGCCTCAAGAACAAAGGCAACTACTCGCAAATGCTCAAGACCAGAGGGATATTAAATAGCATAATGGATCTGAACATATAATCTTCCACCAAATAAACCGGCTAGCATCAACTACAACATGTAATCAACACTACTAGTCACCCACAGGTATCAATCTCAGGTTTTGATACAAAGATTGAACACAAGAGATGAACTAGGGTTTGAGATGAGATGGTGTTGTTGAAGATGTTGATGAATATTGGCCTCCCAAAGATGAGAGGGTTGTTGGTGATGACGATGGCTTCGATTTCCCCCTCCGGGAGGGAAGTTCCCCCGGCGAAATCACTCCACCGGAGGGCAAAAGTGCTCTTGCCCAAGTTCCGCCTCGAGACGGCAGCGCTCCATTGTGAAAGTCCTCTCCTTATTTTTCTAGGTCAAAAGACCTTATGTATCAGAAGATGGGCACTGAAGGTGGGCCTAGGCCCTCATTACCCACCAGGGCACGCCTAGAGGGGGTGGCGTGCCCTGGTGCCTTGTGGGCGCCTGGATGCCCCCTCTGGTGGTTCTTTTATCTAATATTTATTATATATTTCAAAATATTTCTCTGTAAAATTTCAGCTCATTTGGAGATGTGGAGAATAGGTATCTTTGACATAGCTTTTTCAGGTCCAGAATTCCAGCTGCCGACATTCTCCCTCTTTGTGTAAACCTTGCATATTATGAGAGAAAAAGCATTAGAATTACTCCACAAAGTGTTATAATGCATAAAAACACTATAAATAACAGTAGGAAAACATGATGCAAAATGGATGTATTAACTCCCCCAAGCTTAGACTTTGCTTGTCCTCAAGCGAAAGCCGATATGGAAAATCATGTCCACATGTTTAGAGAGAGAGGTGTCGAAAAAAACAAAATATGGACATAGTAGCATCATGTTTATTATTATAATAGCAACAAGCTTTATCATAGACCTTCTCATGCACAAGTAACAATTCATCACGACATCGAAGTAGAAAGCATAAACTTTATTGAAAACTAACAAACTATGTTCTCAGTCAACTTTGCGACTACAATTCATCATATTTTCATGAAGGGTCTCATATCGAAGCCTATTGGCAAGTCCACATACTCAACCATCATTTAGTCTTTTATGATTGCTAACACTCACAACATATATATATATGAGCAAAACGTTTCAACCATACACATACAAAGATAGGGGCTTATAGTTTCGCCTCCCAACTTATTCACCTCAAGGGTGATGTCAACCAGACACGTTATATTGCCCCTTATGATAGCAACCTTTATTATGCAGTTTGTCGCTTTTATTACTTTGCCATCACAAGTTCATACAACGCTTATTTTCCCTTACACTAAAAGATCAAACACATTTAGGAGCAATTTTTATTGCCTTTTTGCACTGATGACAACTTACTTGAAGGATCTTACTCAATCCATAGGTAGGTATGGTGGACTCTCAAAACATGAATTTTGGTTTGAAAGTGCAACTATCCCTGGGTGGTTTTGGTAATTCCTAACAACATATAGCTCATTGAGCTAATGCTACTCCAAGATAAACATTTCAGGAAAGCTCAATGATTGGCATGGCATGGATGAGAAATGTGGAGCCCTCAAAATGCTAAGGACAAAGGATTGGCTCAAGCTCAAAGCTCGGGACTCTACAATTTCTTATTTTAAGTGATCTAAGATCACATTGAGTCCATAGGAAAAGCCAATACTATCAAGAGGGGGTGAGGTGTTGCTTAATGAGTTTCTTGCTCAAAGTGCTTAGTGATATGCTCCAAAAACCCTCAACCACTTTCTCATACCCAAATATATCCCAAACCAAAAGTCAAACTCGGCCCCACCGAAACTATCTATCCGGCGCCACCGAGTTTAGTTGACATAGCCACTGCCAGAAACCCTAGTCTTTTCGGTCTTAACGATAGGGATCTCGGTCTCACCGAGATGAGATTGTAATCTCTCTGTTTCCCTTCATAACGTTTCGGTCAAACCAAGATGAGCGATCGGTTCCACCAAGATTGCAATGCAAACTCTTTGCTTCCCTTTCATAACGTTTCGGCACAACCGAGATGAGCGAATCGGTCCCACCGAGTTTGCCTGACCAACTCTCTGTTTGTCTATTACCAAAATCGGTCCCACCGAGTTTGTGTAATCGGTCTCACCAAGATTACGTTATGCCCTAACCCTAACGAAATCGGTCTCACCGAGTTGACATGTCGGTCCCACCGAAAATCCTAAGGGTCACATTATGAACTAAATTGGTTTGACTGAGTTTCACGATTCGGTCCCACCGAGTTTGGTAAATTGTGTGTAACGGTTAGATTTTGTGTGGAGGCTATATATAACCCTCCACCCACTCTTCATTTGTAGAGAGAGCCATCAGAACATGCCTACACTTCCAACATACATTTTCTGAGAGAGAACCACCTACACTTGTGTTGAGGTCAAGATATTCCATTCCAACCACAGAAATCTTGATCTCTAGCCTTCCCCAAGTTGCTTTCCACTCAAATCATCTTTCGACCAAATCCTATCCTATGAGAGAGAGTTGAGTGTTGGGGAGACTATCATTTGAAGCACAAGAGCAAGGAGTTCATCATCAACACACCATTTGTTACCTCTTGGAGAGTGGTGTCTCCTAGATTGGTTAGGTGTCACTTGGGAGCCTCCCTCAAGATTGTGGAGTTGAACCAAGGAGTTTGTAAGGGCAAGGAGATCGCCTACTTCGTGAAGATCTACCCTAGTGAGGCAAGTCCTTCGTGGGCGACAACCATGGTGGGATAGACAAGGTTGCTTCTTCGTGGGTGGAGCCCTCCGTGGACTCGCGCAACCGTTACCCTTTGTGGGTTGAAGTCTCCATCAACGTGGATGTACGATAGCACCACCTATCGGAACCACGCCAAAAATCTCCGTGTCTACATTGCGTTTGCTCCCTCCAAACTCCTCCCTTTACCTTCATATGCAATTGTTTTACTTTCCGCTGCTTTACTCTTAGAATTGCATGTGTAGGTTGATTGCTTGACTTGTGCTAAGTTGCTAAAATCTGCCAAGAATTAAAATTGAGAAGAGGCTAGATTTTTATGTGGTCAAGTAGTCTAATCCCCCCCTCTAGACATACTTTCGATCCTACAAGTGGTATGAGAGCTTTGGTCTCCATTTGCTTTGATATCCATAGCTTTTGGTGGTCATAGCCTTGGTTTCACAACCTAGGAGAGTATGGCGTCTAGCGAGGGAAATTACCACCGTAGAGGTCCTTACTTTGATGGTACTAATTTTGCTAGTTGGAAGCATAAGATGAAAATGCATATTCTTGGAAATAACCCCGCTGTTTGGGCTATTGTGTGTATTGGCTTGCAAGGTGAATTTTTGATGGGAGAGAACCGAACCGTGAAGCTACCGCGGAAGAGTTGAAGATGTTGCAATACAATGCACAAGCTTGTGATATTCTATTCAACGGATTGTGCCCCGAAGAATTCAACAAAATCAACCGTCTTGAGAATGCAAAGGAAATTTGGGATACTTTGATTGATATGCACGAAGGTACCGACTCCGTCAAGGAATCCAAATTGGATGTGCTTCAAAGTCAACTTGACAAGTTCAAAATGAAGGATGGTGAAGGTGTCGCTGAAATGTACTCTAGGCTTGCTCTCGTCACAAATGAGATTGCCGGCTTAGGAAGTGAAGAGATGACTGATAGATTCATCATCAAGAATATCCTAAGAGCCTTGGATGGAAAATATTATACCGTGTGCACATTGATCCAAATGATGCCCAACTACAAAGATCTCAAGCCAACGAAAGTCATTGGAAGAATTGTTGCTCATGAGATGACACTCAAGGATAAGGAAGAGCTCCACAACAAGTCAAGTGGTGCCTACAAAACCTCATGTGATGCCCCCACATCATCAAATGAGAAGCAAACCTTCAATGAAGAATTGAGCCTAATGGTGAAGAACTTCAACAAGTTCTACAAGAGTAGAAGCAAGGAAAGAAGTTCCAAGTCAAGGTCCTACAATGACAAAAGATCTTCTAGTCGTGAGCGTAACTGCTACAATTGTGGAAGACCCGGACACTATTCAAATGAGTGTACGGCTCCTTACAAAAGAAGAGAAGATTCTCCCAAAAGAAGAAGTAGGAGAGAAGAATCACCACCAAGAGAGAGAAGGAGTAGAGATGATCGTTATGAACGAAGACCCTCTTGGAGAAGCAAGGATTCGGAGAGAATGGACAAATCATCAAAGAGCTACACAAAAACAAGAGATCAAGCTCATGTTGGTGAATGGGTATCCGGCTCCGACTCCGACAATCACTCCGAAAGAAGCTATCACTCCGACTCCGAATATACTCAATTTGAAGGTGTTGCCGGTCTAGCACTTGTGTCAACCGACTCCTATGACATATTTTACTCACCAAATGAAGGAATTGGAAGATGCTTCATGGCTAAAGGTCCAAAGGTAACACACCCCGAGTATGTTGATTTGAATAGTGATGAAGATGATTTGCTAGGAGATGATGATTTACTTGTTGACAACTCTAGTTATGAAAACTATGATGAACTTGCTATTAATCATAATAATCAAGATAAAATGAATGATGATGATGATAATAAGAAGATTGAGCGTCTAACTAGACAACTAAACACTCTTAAGTTAGCTCATGAAACTACCTTAGAAGATCATCGAGAACTTTTAAAGACTCATGAGAAGCTACGCTTTGAAAAACTCAACCTTGAGTAAGAGCATGAGTTCTTAAAAGCAATCAATGATGATCTTCGCAAGAAAAGTTCTTCTTACATTGCCAAGCGTTTACTCTTGTCTACTTACATGCCACAAGTTAAAACTAGCAACAAGAGTAAGAAAGATTCTTCTTCTAGTAGTAACAACAATCATGCTAAATCCAATATTGTTGCTTCTAGTAGTTCTCTTGATTCCACTAATGATTCTCTTAGCCAAGTTACACTTGAGCAAGAAAACAGCTTATTGAAGGGAATTATAGAGAAAGGTGTTTACAAGAGCCTTGCCGGGAGTAAGCAATTCGAGGAAATTGTACGCAAGCAAGGAAGACACCGGAAGAATCAAGGTGTAGGTTTTGAACGAAAGTTCAATGCCAATGGAGTTGAGTGGGAAGAAGATCAATACCCCAAGACGAAGTTTGTTCCTCAACATGAGAAGTATGATCCTACTTCTTTCCAAGGAACACAAGCTCAAGATGATCTTCCACCACAAGACCACAAGCTAAAAGGCAAGGACATGCTTCAAGAGGAGATTGATGCATTTGAAGAAGCACCTAAGGCCTTGGTCAAGTGGGTTCCCAAGACTACATCAAGTTCTACTTCATCAAGTATGACTACAACTCCAAGGATTCCCATCAAGATGGTGTGGATCCCGAAGAAGAAGAACTAGAGAATTCTTGAGGGTAACTCCACCAACATACTTCACTCATATCATTTTGGCGAGGACAAGTGCAAACAACTTCCATATATTGCACTAGTTCAAGGAGTCACAAACCCTCTTGTTGGTAAGACAAGGGACAAGGTAGCCTAATGCTTTCATGGACATCATCCTATGTGAACATCACTCTATGTCTATGGATATCCTTGTTTGTTCCTTGTGGGACTAACCCGTGTAGGTATTGAAAGTGCAACTCACTCCAAAGGATTGCTCCAAAAGATCTACATCAACATTGAGCATCTACATCTTCAACACCTACATGAAGTCATCATCGACAAAACCCAAGGTTAGTTCATCCCTCTTAGGGGGGATATCACATCTAGGGGGAGCTTTACTCCAATCAATTGATCTAAAGCAACTCTAATGGTGTGAACACAACAATGCTTTATGTAAAAGTGTCAACCCCACTTGTGCTTAAACGATGAGTATGACCTACGATCAAATGTTCTCATTTGACTCCTAAGTCAATATACTCATATATAGATGACCTAGTCATTGCCAAATTTCTTGATAGATGCTAGAGTGATTGTGCATGCTTTGTCACATATTTCATTTGCCATCTTATCGTGTGAGCATGTTAGATGCATATTTTACTCATTCGAGGACATCCATTTGTTGCTTTGATTGTTTGGATTTTTCTCTTTTGCCAAATGGATGGACAAGAATGCCTAAGAAATCCCTCTAGCAATCTATGCTTTCCTCGTCTCAAACTCTATTCATGCTACATCACAAAGTTTGATCAAGTCAGATTCGAACCACTCTGTGTGAGGAGCACTCAGAGTCCCCGATTCGCCATAGACTTAAACTTCCAAAACCTATTTGTGCATTTCGGTATGACCAAGTCATCCATTTCGGTCACACTGAGATCACTAAGTTGATCTAGATTTTCAATCTCGGTGCAACCGATTAGAACCTTTCGGTCACACCGAGTTGCAGTAACCGCTTGCAGTTCTGCATCTCGGTGCCACCGAGTTGTTCCACTCGGTCACACCGACAGGGTCAGGTTATATATATACTGACGGGTCAAATTTTGGAATTTTTTTCTGAAACCCTTCACCCGCGCGTAACCTGCTCTGCCTCTTTGGGTCTACGGACCGTCCTCTCACCGCCAACGACCTCCCGCCGTTGGTCTCCGCCGCCGTCAACGGCAATATTGTCAGGACCCCGATTCCAAGTCACATCGATCTAGCCGGTAACACCTCATATCACTTTGCGGCCTCACGCATGGTATTCCCACGGGTGTCGCCTTACCATGGCCCGGGACCGTTTGCGCCTTTTGGCTCACGTATATGATAGTGTTGCTAGCATCCATATGATAGAGAACACAGGCCGACATGGCTAGTCGTGAACCCAAAGCGGCACCAACCTATGGGGACAGGCATACATGAATCACATCGAGCATGTCGGTCAGCAGCGTGTGAATCCAGGCTGTAGCACTGGGCTAACAGGACTCCGGGAACCCGGGCTGTAGCAGGCTAGGCAGGACTCCAGATGTCACCGCGTGACATTTCCCCGAAGGGACAGACACAGGAACGAAGTAAAACACATGCCGGCCAGTCAGGTGTCCTGAGCAGTAGTGCTGGGCTAACAGGACTCCGGTGAACCGGGCTGTAGCGGACTACTATGGCTCATGGAAGCACTAGACTACATTTCCCCATAAGAGAGGCTGCCAAGGATAAACAACTAGTTTGTCGGATCCCACACATACCAAGCATTTCAATCATACACACAATATGCTCGATATGTGTAAATACAACATGGCATCACAACATACCTCTACAACTCAAGTATTTATTCATTAGGCTCCGAGGAGCGAGATATTACAAACATGGGTCTCATGACCCAACAATCATAGCATACAATTCAAGCACATGCGGAAGCTTAACATGTCTGAGTACAGACATCTACAAATGGAAAAGGATAAGAAGCCTGACTATCTACTAGATCCTGCCGAGGGCACAAGATCGTAGCTGAGGTATCAGGCTAAACGTCAAAGTCCACGCGGAACTACTAGCGAGACTGAAATCTCTCTGCAAAACATAAATTAAGCAAACGTGAGTACAAAGGTACTCAGCAAGACTTACATCCGAACTAACTACATATGCATCGGTATCAACAAGGGGGGTGGTGGAGTTTAACTGCAGCAAGCCAGCTTTGACTCAGTGGCTAACCTGAACTACGATTGCAAGCAACTCTTTTGAGGTGGCGCACACGAGTCCACATATTCACCATATCAATACACCACTATGGATCCGCTCCCGTCTCCCTACGAGAAGGCCATCCATAGCACTCACGCTTATCTTGCGAGTTTTAGAGTATCCACTTTCACTTGTCTATGAACTGTTATAGGCAACCCAAAAGTCCTTTATCGCGGACACGGCTATTCGAATAGATCATTTATAACCCTGCAGGGGTGTACTTCTTCACACACGCTCTCGCCACTTACCACCATGTACACGTCGTGTATCTCAGCAACCTTCAAGCGGAAGCCTAGTGAGGGGGTCGTCCACGACCTGACTAACCACACGACTCTCTAGTCCAGGTTTATCGCCTATTCGGGTTCCATCCGCGAGGAGATCCGGCCGGAGTTTCGCTCACAGCCCCAAACGATGTGTGCAGGGTTCCCGAGACACCAAACGGGCACCCGGTACACCGTGCCACGGTGTATCTACCGCATCATAGCCCACCCCTAGGGCCAGCGCTATGCACGGCCGCCAACACACCTACAAACACCAGAAACTAGTTGCAACTCCTGGACAGAGGACAAGGCAGTTAATAAGTCGAGAGGGTCCATTGGTTTCGGGCCCAATGCGTGGTAGTAGCTGGTCATGGATCACAAACACAGAACTCAGTTCCTAAGAACGGTTTCAATGAGACAACCCACCATGTACTCCTATATGGCCTCTCACCGCTACCTTTACCAAATCGTGTTCACACACTTAGCTCACACACAGTAGGACATGTTCATCACTGTTCCAATTCATCCCTGATGAATCAGACCTGACACAACTCTAAGCAATAGCAGGCATGACAAACAAGCATGAATGAGTGGGCACATCAGGGCTCAAACAACTCCTACTCATGATAGTGGGTTTCATCTATTTATTGTGGCAATGACAGGTCATGCAGAGGAAAGGGGTTCAACTACCGCAGCATGTAATAGTTGAATTGTTGTTGTCCTAATGCAGTAAAAGAGAGCAGGAGCGAGAGAGTGGGATTGTATCGGAATGAACAAGGGGGTTTTGCTTGCCTGGCACTTCTGAAGATAGTATAGTTCTTCATCGGTGTCATCGAACTCATCGTCAGAACCACGTCTATCGAGAGGGGACAAATACCGGCAAACAAAGAGGAACACAATCAATGCAATGCAACAATTATGATGCATGATAATGTCATGGCAATATGCTGTTGATTGAGCTAATGCAACTAGCAATCATATTAAATGAAGTTGGTTTGAACCAAGGGTTCAAATTCAAACTCCATATGTGCTTATTTAAATGCCAATTATGCAAATTGCCCTGTACAGAAACCCTAGGTTGTTCAAACATGCATGAAAATGCCATAAACAGATTCCTTGAATTTTTCTGATAATTTTTCATATATAATTTATTTCATTTGGAGTTATAGATTATTTTCTATGATTTTTAGAAGTTTTAGCTATTTTCTGAAATAAATAAATCATTTCTGATTTATTTAAAATCCTAGAAAAGCTTTACTGCGTCAGCATTGCGCAAGGGTGATGTCAGTGGGTCAACTAGTTGGCCAGGTCAAACCTGACCTGCGGGACCCATTGGTCAGTGACCCTGGGCTAGTTAGGTCGCCGACAGGTGGGCCCGGTCAACGTTGACTAAGTCAAAGTCAAGCTGACACGTGGGATCCGCAGGATTAGCACTAATTTAAGCAGGATATTTAGACTAACCTAATTAGGCTCGGGGACCCACATGTCAGTGTGTGTTAGGATGGGTAATTAACGGAGATTAGCACTAATTACGCCGCCACGTCAGCATGCCGGAGCTTGGCCGGCGGCGACCTCAAGCCGTGGCGGAGTCTGCTCGGGATTGAGCTACAGGTGATGGTTTTGAGCGTGGTTTGTAGCTACGGGACGCTGGCACTCGCGCGCATCCAATGGTGCCATCAGTTAGTCGCGGGGTGGCCGGATACGTTGACGGCGTCGAGTTCCACGGCGGCCGGAGTTTGGACCTTGACGGAAACGACGCTACGGGGCGTCTCCGGGCGAGCTGGTGGTGTCTGCGGGTTCCTAGGGGCGCAGTGAGAATGAAAACATGCTCAGACGCGACGTGTGTGGGCTCTAGCCACGGCGGTGACATGGCCGGCGGGTGGGAGCTCACGGCTCCGGTAGTGGAGGCGGCTAGAGGGTGCGTACGAGCGCGGGGAGCAGGGGAGAAGATGGTGGAGCTCACAGCGGGGTCGGAGACAGTCTTAGTGAGCTCAGGGAGGCGGAGACGGCGGCAATTCGACAGCGGCGATCCTCGGTGGCCGAGGAGGGGAAAAGCGGCGAGGGTGGCGCTTCAGGGCCCTTCCAGTAGCTTGGCTCGGTGAGGAGGTAGGGAACGAGGTGCGGAGCTTGGGGATAGCTCGGGGAGGCTCGGGGAACACGGTGGACGCGGTGACGGCAAGCGGCGGCGACGGTCTCGCTCGGCCGTGCGCGTGAGAGAGAGCAGAGGAGGGGGAGGGGGTCCAGAGCGAGAGGGGAGAGACGCAGGGGGTCAAGGGCGTCTCCGTGGCGCGTTCAGAAGAGTCGGGCGTCGCGGTGGAAGCAGGAGCTGGCCAGGGCGGTGTCGGCGTGCTCCAGCGAGCTGCTTCGTGCGTTGGCACGAGGAAGAAGACGCCCGTGCCCCTAGTGGGCTGGATGGGCCAGCTGGGCCGCCAGGTAAGGAAACTCTCTCTCTCCTTCTATTAGTTTTTAGTTTTCTATTTATTTGATATGTTAGGAATTAGTAATAATACTAACTCATTTCCATTAATCCTGGGATATATTTTGGGCTCTATTTGAAATATTTACGACTGCCCAAAATTGTTTCCAGGATTATTCGAGCATTTAAAATATTTATATTGATTAAATGCCCAAATTCAAATACCTAGGGATTTAATTCAAAGCCCAAATGTGTCCAGCAAAAATGCAAATCATCTTGGGTAGATGCTTCCACCTTAAACCAGAGATGATGAACATTTTTAAAAGGCATTTTGAGTTCATTGAAAATATTTTTATTTGAAACTATTTGAATTGCATTTGTGCTAGGGCTTGATCATCCCCATTTTAGAGTTTCATAAAACTTAAACATGATGATCATGCAAGGTCAAGCAAAGGCTAAGGCTAGGGCTGTGACAACTCACCCCCGCTAAACAAGAATCTCGTCCCGAGATTCAAGACGTGAGGTAAGCGTAAAGGAGGTCACAAACTATCACAGTCTTCTCGATCCAAGTTGCACCTCATAAGGTTGTTGATTCGTTGCATACATTGATCTTGATATCCTCGCTTTTGAGATCTTCATCCATGCGATGACGACGGAAAGAAACTTTACTAGGATTGATCTTCTCGAAGATCGAGCTATACAAGATCAACTCGCGGAATGAGATGTTGAAACATCTCGAGTTGAGACACAAAACACATCAAGAGGGATGGAAGAACAAACGACGAGGTTTGATTTGTGGGCAACAATTCCACGCTTAGAAAGATGGTGGATGGTGTCAAGGTGGCGAGGAAATAATTGCCATGATCCCGTAACGGGGCACCTTGGGAAAGGTGACTCGTTGGATTGTTCCCTTAAGTGGCAAAAAGAATTACTTTTGATCCATAGATCATTGAAACTCTTCATACCAACTTAAAGCAATTTTCAATTGATCGTTTGAAAGAGCTTGAAGAAATGGCATACTCGGACTAGGATGAATGATGTGGACTACCTTGTTGGAGACAACACAATGGATGATTTGCTTATCATCGGAGACGGATGGGACCCATGGTAAGTCCACTTTTGAAGATGATCCTGGACAACTACTACTGAGGTGCAAGTTGGGAACAAAATGCAAATGCTGGGAATGATTCTGGTAACTGGGGAAAAACTCAATAATCGAGAGTGTTTCCAATGTTTCAATGGTTATAGAATCATTGAAGAAACTGAGAGCACAAGGATCCCTAAGGAACAACTTCTATAATAAGTCGCACGAAATCCTCATGGAAAGATGGGCAAAGATACTATAATGACAGATCTTCCGGCTAGGTGTGTCGGCCAGAATATCAACCCTGTCGGGACCTACATCATAGATCCTGGAAAAGTTCCAACCATCATATCTGCCTGAGAGTCAGATCTGGTTGGTAATAGGATATTTCAGACAGCATGTCTGGAAAAGAAAGTTTGCAACACAAACGGGCGAGATGACGTTGCGAGATTCTCAGAAAATGAACTACGATAGTAAGCTCCAAAACATGAGTCGGTTTTGCTACAAACCTATGAACACGCTGTCCCAGACAAGCATGACCACATAGTAGTCTTATAATAAAACACTACCGAGTCCAGATGGGAACCATCAACAAGGATAACGAAGTCCTTTCATAAGTCCGGATCCTAAGAAAGAACTTCTTCTCCTTGAACAAATCAATCAGTGGCTTGGTGTGCTAGGAACACATACAGAATGGAGGCGGCCAACCTATCAAACCATAGAGTACTTCGCACATATGCGTGACTAACTTGGGATGATTCCAAAGGAAACAAAACAAACCTTTCTCAAATTCATGGCGGCAACTTACACCAAATGCACATGAATTCGAGGAAGTCACTTCTTCCATCCAAGCATATGCTTCATGAACGGAACATGAAGGCATTGTTTACAAAGTTACCAACACTAGCTTAATGTTTAACATGAATCATGGGGGAGACAAAATGCTGCTGATGGGCTCAACGGCAACTCATCGGAATTTCCATATCACTGGACTTCCACCATCATGTGAACACGGCGATAGCATTGGTCAGACCAAAAGATGTAATGGTGTATGCTCGAGGGATCATCCACAAGTAAGACAACATTACGAACATCGTTGGTTCTGATTTGACTTGATGATAGCCCATACTCAAGTCAAAGTTTTGACAAGGCAATAGATCCAACAACTAATCATGAGGACCAATCGATGGAGATATCATCTTTCTTCAACACACACACACACAAAAAGATATCCCTTAACATGAACTAAGTCGGACAAGTTTATATATTCCAACTCTCCAAGTTGTTGTTTAGCTTAACCAACCAGCTCAAGGATATCCAACACGGATTCTTGGAGAAGGGGTGGTTTACAAGAAACCAACTTGATCACGAAATTAACATAGCGGTCAGGTGACAACCTGGTAGCACTTCCGAGAAGATATTCGGAGAGTCACGAACCACCGATATGTTACTAAGCTCGAGAACAACCTTGCTTTTCAGGGCAAGTTGATATGATCGAAAGAGTGAGGGATTGACACAATCCTAACTCATTGATCGAAGAGTGCACCGGAAATAAGGACTAGGTAGCACGATCAATCTTAGGATGATGATTTAATAATCGGCACGCTAAGGATAAGATTATTGTCCATTAACTACCAAGCAACGGGGTTGCTAGGAGTATTGATTTCACACATCATGATTCACTTGTCGGTGTTCTGGTTGCGACAACACGGGACCGAGGAATGAATAACGATAGCGAGAAGTATTACTGCGTCAAGAATTCATAAGAGGTGGTGCAATTCTCATGACAATCCTGACATAAAGATGGCAATACCCCAAGGTAGAACAGAGCAAAAGCTGGATTGGTATTTGATCTGCGGAATACAACTGCTTTGACCCAATCCTAGAAATGGATGAGGTACTGGAGCTTGTTTCTCCTAGTCATTCTGGAATAGAATGACTTGACAGACCACAAGAATAATTAGGCATCGATGAACGAATGCATGCATACTCTTGACTATCAATTGATAGAAGATGGTCGGAATACAACTGAAAAGGGACAACTCAAAGGAAAATATCACTTACTGAGTTGTTGATGCATAGGTTAGCATGTCGGACGAGTTCAACATAATTCTTCCGGATAACCCATGCAGAAAGGTAGAACTGGCAGAGTCACAATGTAGAACAGAGAACTCATCGAGAGCACTCTTATTGTGATCTTTTGATCCAACAAATTTCTGCCATAAGTGGTTCATAGTATTTGGAAGAAGGAAATACCACGGACCTCGAGGACTAATGCAAAGGTTACTAATAACCTAAAGGAACGAGCAAACACTATCAACATGAAGTAAGTAGGGTGAATCTTGGGTTCAAAACCCAGAAATAGAAGGCCTACTAACTAAATGGCATCACGGGATGCTTTCGAGAATGGTGGCCAGCATCATCACACCACGAACACAAAACATGGCTAGATTACTAGGTGACTCCCTAAAACACCTAGGGTCATAATAATAGCTCCAACATATATGTCGAGGCAATAGAGTACCTCAACTGACTGGTTAGTGTGCTTATTCTGACCAAAAGGACATCGGGAACGGAAAGAAAGGATTTGCAAATGCATCAGACTATTTAGAAACCTGGGATGACTCGGACGGCATAACGGCTGTAAATGCTCAAAAATATTTGAGACATCCTGCCAAATGGTGGCATAACCACTCAACAACACAATATCAAGGTTCCGAGATCAACTGTCAACACACAGAAGTAGTAGGAACTGAACTAAGAATTGAATCCATCAATCCTATAAGTCTATGGATTAGTAACATGTCATCCTGATAGATAGATTAGAAGGCCTAGTTCTTAAACCCCGTAGAAGAGAAGAGGATGACTCAGATCAGAAGGCCATAAGGTAAAGGAGTAAAAAGAGCCTTACGTTCCCTTCCACAATCAATTCCCCTACATAACTAAAGCATTTCTAGACACAACTTCGACCAGTTTGGCTTGGTAATCCTATAGGCAGTCAGGCTCTGATACCAAAGCTGTCAGGACCCCGATTCCAAGTCACATCGATCTTGCCGGTAACACCTCATATCACTTTGCGGCCTCACGCACGGTATTCCCACGGGTGTCGCCTTACCATGGCCCGGGACCGTTTGCGCCTTTTGGCTCACGTATATGATAGTGTCGCTAGCATCCATATGACAGAGAACCCGGACCGACATGGCTAGTCGTGAACCCAAAGCGGCACCAACCTATGGGGACAGGCATACATGAATCACATCGAGCATGTCGGTCAGCAGCGTGTGAATCCGGGCTGTAGCACTGGGCTAACAGAACTCCGGGAACCCGGGCTGTAGCAGGCTAGGCAGGACTCCGGATGTCACTGCGTGACATTTCCCCGAAGGGACAGACACAGGAACGAAGTGAAACACATGCCGGCCAGTCAGGTGTCCTGAGCAGTAGTGCTGGGCTAACAGGACTCCGGTGAACCGGGCTGTAGCGGACTACTATGGCTCATGGAAGCACTAGACTACATTTCCCTATAAGAGAGGCTGCCAAGGATAAACAACTAGTTTGTCGGATCCCACACATACCAAGCATTTCAATCATACACACAATATGCTCGATATGTGTAAATACAACATGGCATCACAACATAACTCTACAACTCAAGTATTTATTCATTAGGCTCCGAGGAGCGAGATATTACAAACATGGGTCTCATGACCCAACAATCATAGCACACAATTCAAGCACATGCGGAAGCTTAACATGTCTGAGTACATACATCTACAAATGGAAAAGGCTAAGAAGCCTGACTATCTACCAGATCCTCCCGAGGGCACAAGATCGTAGCTGAGGTATCAGCTAAACGTCAAAGTCCAGCGGAACTACTAGCGAGACTGAAATCTCTCTGCAAAACATAAATTAAGAAAACGTGAGTACAAAGGTACTCAGCAAGACTTACATCAGAACTAACTACATATGCATTGGTATCAACAAGGGGGGTGGTGGAGTTTAACTGCAGCAAGCCAGCTTTGACTCAGTGGCTAACCTGAACTACGATTGCAAGCAACTCTTTTGAGGTGGCGCACACGAGTCCACATATTCGCCATATCAATACACCACTATGGATCCGCTCCCGTCTCCCTACGAGAAGGCCATCCATAACACTCATGCTTATCTTGCGAGTTTTAGAGTATCCACTTTCACTTGTCTATGAACTGTTATAGGCAACCCAGAAGTCCTTTACCGCGGACACGGCTATTCGAATAGATCATTTATAACCCTGCAGGGGTGTACTTCTTCACACACGCTCTCGCCACTTACCACCATGTACACGTCGTGTATCTCGGCAACCTTCAAGCGGAAGCCTAGTGAGGGAGTCGGCCACGACCTGACTAACCACACGAGTCTCTAGTCCAGGTTTATTGCCTATTCGGGTTCCATCCGTGAGGAGATCCGGCGGAGTTTCGCTCACAGCCCCAAACGATGTGTGCAGGGTTCCCAAGACACCAAACGGGCGCCCGGTACACCGTGCCACGGTGTATCTACCGCATCATAGCCCACCCCTAGGGTCAGCGCTATGCACGGCCGCCAACACATATCCTACAAACACTAGAAACTAGTTGCAACTCCTGGACAGAGGACAAGGCAGTTAATAAGTCAAGAGGGTCCATTGGTTTCGGGCCCAATGCGTGGTAGTAGCTGGTCATGGATCACAAACACAGAACTCAGTTCCTAAGAACGGTTTCAATGAGACAACCCACCATGTACTCCTACATGGCCTCTCACCGCTACCTTTACCAAATCGTGTTCACACACTTAGCTCACACACAGTAGGACATGTTCATCACTGTTCCAATTCATCCCCGATGAATCAGACCTGACACAACTCTAAGCAATAGCAGGCATGACAAACAAGCATGAATGAGTAGGCACACCAGGGCTCAAACAACTCCTACTCATGCTAGTGGGTTTCATCTATTTACTGTGGCAATGACAGGTCATGCAGAGGAAAGGGGTTCAACTACCACAGCATGTAACAGTTGAATTGTTGTTGTCCTAATGCAGTAAAAGAGAGCAGGAGCGAGAGAGTGGAATTGTATCAGAATGAACAAGGGGGTTTTGCTTGCCTGGCACTTCTGAAGATAGTATAGTTCTTCATCGGTGTCATCGAACTCATCGTTGGAACCACGTCTATCGAGAGGGGACAAATACCGGCAAACAAAGAGGAACACAATCAATGCAATGCAACAATTATAATGCATGATAATGTCATGGCAATATGCTGTTGATTGAGCTAATGCAACTAGCAATCATATTAAATGAAGTTGGTTTGAACCAAGGGTTCAAATTCAAACTCCATATGTGCTTATTTAAATGCCAATTATGCAAATTGCCCTGTACAGCAACCCTAGGTTGTTCAAACATGCATGCAAATGCCATAAACAGATTTCTTGAATTTTTCTGATAATTTTTCATATATAATTTATTTCATTTGGAGTTATAGATTATTTTCTATGATTTTTAGAAGTTTTAGCTATTTTTTGAAATAAATAAATCATTTCTGATTTATTTAAAATCCCAGAAAAGCTTTACTGCGTCAGCATTGCGCAAGGGTGATGTCAGCGGGTCAACTGGTCGGCCAGGTCAAACCTGACCTGCGGGACCCATTGGCCAGTGACCCTGGGCTAGTTAGGTCGCCGACAGGTGGGCCCGGTCAACGTTGACTAAGTCAAAGTCAAGCTGACACGTGGGGTCCGCAGGATTAGCACTAATTTAAGCAGGATATTTAGCTAACCTAATTAGGCTCGGGGACCCACATGTCAGTATCTGTTAGGATGGGTAATTAATGGAGATTAGCACTAATTACGCCGCCACGTCGGCATGCCAGAGTTTGGCCGGCGGCGACCTCAAGCCGTGGCGGAGTCTGCTCGGGATTGAGCTACAGGTGATGGTTTTGAGCATGGTTTGTAGCTACGCGACGCTGGCACTCGCGCGCATCCAATGGTGCCATCAGTTAGTCGCGGGGTGGCCGGATACGTTGACGGCGTCGAGTTCCGCGGCGGCCGAAGTTCGGACCTTGACGGAAACGACGCTACGGGGCGTCTCCGGGCGAGCTGGTGGTGTCTGCGGGTTCCTAGGGGCGCAGTGAGAATGAAAACATGCTCAGACGCGACGTGTGTGGGCTCTAGCCACGGCGGTGACATGGCCGGCGGGTGGGAGCTCACGGCTCCGGCAGTGGAGGCGGCTAGAGGGTGCGTACGAGCGCGGGGAGCAGGGAGAAGATGGCGGAGCTCACAGCGGGGTCGGAGACGGTCTCAGCAAGCTCGGGGAGGCGGAGACGGCGGCAATTCGACGGCGGCGATCCACGGTGGCCGAGGGGAAAAGCGGCGGGGGTGGCACTTCGGGGCCCTTCCGGTAGCTTGGCTCGATGAGGAGGTAGGGAACGAGGTGGCGGAGCTCGGGGATAGCTCGGGGAGGCTCGGGGAACACGGTGGAAGCGGTGATGGCAAGCGGCGGCGACGGTCTCACTTGGTCGTGCGCGTGAGAGAGAGCAGAGGAGGGGGGGTCCAGAGCGAGAGGGGAGAGACGCCGGGGGTCGAGGGCGTCTCCGTGGTGCGTTCAGAAGAGCCGGGGCGTCGCGGTGGAAGCAGGAGCTGGCCAGGGCGGCGTCGGCGCGCTCCAGCGAGCTGCTTCGTGCGCTGGCGCGGGGAAGAAGACGCCCGTGCCCCTGGTGGGCTGGCTGGGCCAGCTGGGCCGCCAGGTGGGCGCCAGGTAAGGAAACTCTCTCTCTCCTTCTATTAGTTTTCTGTTTTCTATTTATTTGATATGTTAGGAATTAGTAATAATACTAACTCATTTCCATAAATCCTGGGATATATTTTGGGCTCTATTTGAAATATTTACGATTGCCCAAAATTGTTTCCAAGATTATTCGAGAATTTAAAATATTTATATCGATTAAATGCCCAAATTCAAATACCTAGGGATTTAATTCAAAGCCCAAATGTGTCCAGCAAAAATGCAAATCATCTTGGGTAGATGCTTCCACCTTAAACCAGAGATGATGAACATTTTTAAAAGGCATTTTGAGTTCATTGAAAATATTTTTATTTGAAACTATTTGAATTGCATTTGTGCTAGGGCTTGATCATCCCCATTTCAGAGTTTCGTAAAACTTAAACATGATGACATGATGATCATGCAAGGTCAAGCAAAGGCTAAGGCTAGGGCTGTGACAAATATGCTCCGCCGTTGCCGCCGTAGCGAACACTCGCCGCTCTAGGGTAAGTGTTCGACCCCTTGTGTTGTCTTTTTCACTCCGATTCCTAGCACAAGGACAATGCCATGTTTCTTGCCACGATTGAGATTGATCCATCCAGCTAAAACTTCCTTAGGTCTAGATTGATTCGAAAATTTTAGGGTTAGCTCTCCGAGGAACTCATCTCGGACCGACCGAACTGTAGAAATCGGTCTCACCGATTTGGCCTTGGCCATTGCACATGCGCTTTTCGGTCTGACCGAAACATGCAAATCGGTGTGACCGGGTTCAAGATGCTGTGAAACCCTAGCAATCTCGGTGCCACCGAACGGTGACTCGGCCCTACGGAGTTCACTAGTTTAGGTTCCAAGTGTTGCTTCGGTATCACCGAGTTTGTCAATTTGGTAGCTCCGAGATCACTTCTATAGATAATTAAAACTAAGCGTTTTGACTCAATTATTTTGCAAAACCTCTGTACTTTGTGATACTCATCTACTCTACCTCATCTACAACCTATTCACAGGGTCTGCTAATAGTTTGCCTGCAAGATGTCTGATCAAAGTGATAGCCAGAACAAATCTGAAGAGTAGGTTCAGATGAGTGAGGGCACTAGTCCCTCCAGCTCTTCTGATGATGGAAGCAGGAGCACTCCAAGCAACTTACCTAAGGCAGCAACCAGATCTAGGAAGAAGAAAACCTCAGAATCTGAGGATGAGGATTATGTGGCCATTGAGGATGAGGTCACTTCAAGGAAAAAGGTGCTGAAAAAGGAGTATGGCACAACTGCTATAGTTAAGCCAGGGATGCATAAGAAGGCACCAGCAAAGAGAGTTCCTATGTCTAAGGCCAGAGCATCCACTGCTGAAACCTCCAAGCCAACTGAAGAGGCAGTTGGAGAAGGGAAGAAAAGGAAGGAAAGGATCAAGAATACCACTGCCAGAGTGCTTGGCAGATTATCCATAATGAGAGGTTCAGATGAAGAGTAAGAGGATGCTACACCAGCTCCTAAGGATCAGAAGCTTATGGGAGATGCAATCAAGTCAGGGGCTGCTCCATCTAAGCCCAAATCTGCTCCCAAAGCTGCTGCTCAGAAACCCCCAAAACCGAAGAGGAACACCAGGAGTATACCAGCTGAGGAAAAGAATAAGACCCCAGTGCCCGAAGCTGCTGAAGAAGAGGAAGATGACTCACTTGTTTTGAGAAAGCTGAAGCCCAAGATCCCTGATAGCAATGATGCACACCCTGTTGTAGAAAACATGAAAATCAGGAAGGATTCAGGACCGAGATTATGGAGATAATCTGATCCATATGTTGTCAGGAGGAGAACTGCTGTGGATTACAGGTTTCACACTAAGGAACAACAAGACTTCTATGAGACAATTCTGCTTGACAAGAAGCCCATAGTGCGTGACATGAGATGGGTTGACTGGGAGTACATCAAGGAGAATGAAGATCACTATCCAGGTGTATATGACAGCTTCAAAGCATCTGGAGTCGACACATTTGTTGCCTAGAAGCTCACCAAGTGGAATGATGAGCAGATCATGCATTTTTACTCCACTGCCCACTTCTACCCAGATGGGAAGATCATTTGGATGTTTGAAGGTACAAGGTACCAATCTACCATTGAAGAATGGGCTCAGTTGATCAATGCCCCAGGAGAAAGTGAGGATGACTTGGATGTTTATGCTGAAAAGAAGAAAGACCATAACTCTATGGCCAACATGTACAGAGAGATCCCAGATGATGCATTGGATACTCATAAGTTTGGATCTGTCCACTTCTTGTTTTCTGGTCTGCCTACCATCAACTGGATCCTAAGGCACACATTGCTACCCAAGTCAGGTGATCACAAGATGATCAGAGGACATGCTATCAATTTTCTCCATTTGTTTGATGTGCCTCAAAAGTTCAAAGTCATGAGTCTGATTGTGGGGACAATCAAAAGGACATCAGCTGATCACAAGAGAAGTTGTGGGTATGCCCCACAAATTTAGGAGCTCATCAACTCCAACATGGGCACAGGCAAATATCTATTGGATAAGGAGCACCTGCCCATCTACCCTGAATTTGAAGACAACATTGTTGTCATGAATGAAAATGAACCATCATCAGCTCAAGCACATGAGAAGAGAGAGAAGGCAAGGGCAGAGAAAGCTGCAAAGATACCAAATGTTGAAGAGGCATCTCAAGTATTCTTGAAGACCAAGCAAGATCAGCTTGGATATCTGATCGAATCCACCTAGAGTATTGAGAAGGGCTTGGCCACCCTGACTCAAAACCAGGAGAGCTTGGAGAGGATCATTGAGCAGAAATTCTATGATCTTGATGTCAAAGTGACTGAGATTTAGACTGCAGTTGAGTAGCTTCAGGAGGAAGCAGAGGAGAGGAGAGGAAAAGAAACCACTGATGCTTTCAAGCGCGTGCCACGAGGTCCAAGGTCTGCTACAGTGCCAGTCTCAGATACTAGAGCTTCAGTGTCAGCACCAGCAGTTATAGCTCCAGTGCCACCTCCAGCACCCACTCCATCAGCTCCAACTACTTCATCGGAAGCTTTCGTCCTTGGAGTCATCTCTAGACCACCTCCCGAAGATCAAGCCTGAGAGACATATAGCACTATGCATTTTCAAACTTTTTGGTAACTTGTTGCCAAAGGGGGAGAAAATTGTATAGATCATAGGCTTCGAGAGAGAGTGTTGCTTTTTATCTCTCTTGCTATTTTGGTTGAACTACTTTATTGCGTACTTGTGTGAGATACTTTATGTCCTTGTGAGATACTTGTTTGATCATATGCTACCCTTAATGCTTGTTGGATGATATTATCTCTTATATCCCTACATGATCATTCACTTGCTTGGTGATGAGTGCATGTTTTTAACTTCTATCATTTTGAGCGCTCCACCAAGATGTATGTGACATGGAAGAGTAGCCCATGATCCTAATTGATTGTGCATTTGCATTTAAAAGAAAATTTTAAATAATGCACAAATTTAGGGGGAGCTCTTACTTATCAAATACTTCTCAAAGCGATGATATTTTTCAATCTTATTATCTTCTATCGAAGCTTTGATCTATATGTTGTCATCAATTACCAAAAAGGGGGAGATTGAAAGTGCAACTATCCCTGGGTGGTTTTGGTAATTCCTAACAACATATAACTCATTGAGCTAATGCTACTTCAAGATAAACATTTCAGGAAAGATCAATGATTGGCATGGCATGGATGAGAAATGTGGACCCCTCAAAATGCTAAGGACAAAGGATTGGCTCAAGCTCAAAGCTCAGGACTCTACATTTTTTTATTTTAAGTGATCCAAGATCACATTGAGTCCATAGGAAAAGCCAATACTATCAAGAGGGGGTGAGGTGTTGCTTAATGAGTTTCTTGCTCAAAGTGCTTAGTGATATGCTCCAAAAACCCTCAACTACTTTCTCACATCCACATATGTCCCAAACCAAAAGTCAAACTCGGCCCCACCGAAACTGTCTATCCGGCGCCACCGAGTTCAGTTGACATAGCCACTGCAAGAAACCCTAGTCTTTTCGGTCTTACCGATAGGGATCTCCGTCTCACCGAGATGAGATTGTAATCTCTCTGGTTCCCTTCGTAACGTTTTGGTAAACCGAGATGAGCGATCGGTCCCACCGAGATTGCAATGCAAACTATCTGTTTCCCTTTCGTAACGTTTCAGCACAACCGAGATGAGCAAATCGGTCCCACCGAGTTTGCCTGACCAACTCTCTGTTTGTCTATTACCAAAATCGGTCCACCGAGTTTTTGTAATCGGTCTCATCGAGATTACGTTATGCCCTAACCCTAACGAATCGGTCTCCCCGAGTTGACATGTCGGTCCCACCGAAAATCCTAACGGTCACATTATGAACTAAATCGGTCTGACCAAGTTTCACGATTTGGTCCCATCGAGTTTGGTAAATTGTGTGTAATGGCTAGATTTTGTGTGGAGTCTATATATACCCCTCCACCCACTCTTCTTCGTAGAGAGAGCCATCAGAACATGCCTACACTTCCAACATACATTTTCTGAGAGAGAACCACCTACACTTGTGTTGAGGTCAAGATATTCGATTCCAATCACATAAATCTTGATCTCTAGCCTTCCCCAAGTTGCTTTCCACTCAAATCATCTTTCAACCAAATCCTATCCTATGAGAGAGAGTTGAGTGTTGGGGAGACTATCATTTGAAGCGCAAGAGCAAGGAGTTCATCATCAACACACCATTTGTTACCTCTTGGAGAGTGGTGTCTCCTAGATTGGTTAGGTGTCACTTGGGAGCCTCCATCAAGATTGTGGAGTTGAACCAAGGAGTTTGTAAGGGCAAGGAGATCGCCTACTTCGTGAAGATCTACCTTAGTGAGGCAAGTCCTTCATGGGCGACGACCATGATGAGATAGACAAGGTTGCTTCTTCATGGACCCTTCGTGGGTGGAGCCCTCCGTGGACTCGCGCAACCATTACCCTTCGTGGGTTGAAGTCTCCATCAACGTGGATGCACGATAGCACCACCTATCGGAACCACGCCAAAAATCTCCGTGTCTACATTGCGTTTGCTACGTCCAAACTCCTCCCTTTACCTTCATATGCAATTGTTTTACTTTCCGCTGCTATACTCTTAGAATTGCATGTGTAGGTTGATTGCTTGACTTGTGCTAAGTTACTAAAATTTGCCAAGAATTAAAATTGGGAAAAGGCTAGATTTTTAGTTGGTCAATTAGTCTAATCACCCCACCCCCTCTAGACATACTTTCGATCCTACACGGTTTAAGGGTTTTAGATGCACAATTAGTATCTCTACTTAGTGCTGAATTTTGCCTAGCAAAGATATTGAGCAAGCACCACATGTTAAAGGATCTATGACAATATAACTTCTATGTGAATATGAACAAATATAAATCATTATGTTGTCTTCCTTGTCCAACATCAACAATTTGGCATAAAATATTTAATGGGGGCTCACAATCATAAAAGATGTCCAAGATAGTATATTTGCATGTGAATCTTCTCTTTCCTTATTAATTATTTCATGAATTACATCATTGACCAATGCTATGTTTGTCAACTTTCAATAGATTTTACCACTTATACTTTTCCTTAAGTGATGTCATTACTTACCATAAGATTATCATATGATATTTTCATTATTTCCCTTTATATTGATTGGAACATAAAAGTAAAGAAGCAAAAACTGAAACTAAACTTTATTATATAACTCTCACTCAATTACATAGATAGATCATGAAACTAGCACTTGAAATTAGATCATACTAAACTTTTTATTCAACTAAATCACAAAATAGCTAGGGGTCGAACTAAGATAGGTAAAGGTAATGAAAGTGATGGTGATACGATATTGGGGCATCTGCCCCAAGCTTGGCACAAGCCAAGGGGAGTGCCCATACCCATGTACTCAAGTCTCCTTCTTGGGTGATGGAGATGTTGGTGGTGGTGAGGAGGCAGTCTTCTTCTCCAGCTTGCGTCTGAGGCTAAAATTTTCCTCCCTTAGATCATAATTCTCTAGCTCAAGCTTTAATACCCTTTTGCATAATGCCGCCTTGCTCTCGTGTAGAAAACGGGATGGGATAAATTGAACCCTAGGTTTGTTTCCTTTGTTAGGGAGGCTTGACTACTTGAACTCCAAGTTCCTATCTCCAGGTTGAGGTAGTGGATCTTCATCTTCATCAGAGCTATCATCCCTTGTTTTCTCCATGTCGACGTCTTCCTCCTCATCCGTGGTCCAATCATAATGATCCACCTCCCCATAGACCTTAGGGTTTGCGATATAATCAACAACATAGCTCTCTCCCTCTGAATCTTGAGACGACATATTTTCAAACCTGCCAGAAAAACAGCACGAAACAAGAACAGTGGATTTTTCCGCGATACAATGGTCAAGTCATCCGGGGGTATATATAGGGATTTTTTATCTCAAGAAACAAGTATATGGAAGGAAAACGGAGTCGGGAAGGTGCCCGAGGGGCCCACTACCCACCAGGGTGCGCCATGTGGGGCAGGCGCACCCTGGTGCCTTGTGGGCACCTTAGTTGCCTTCCCGGTTGTTTTTTAGTTTTTCTAATATTCCAAAACTGACAGAAAATATTTTGCGGAATTTTCGAAGTTTGTTTACTTACCGTATCACATACCTCTTCCTTTTCAGGGTTCTAGAGTGTTCCGGAAGGTCTCTTTTATGTGTTCTTCCAGTGTCTTGGTTTGAATAATATTAGTTCAACATTAATAGGCATACCTGAAATATAGTGCTTAATTCTTTGCCCATTAACCACCTTTGGATTAGTGCCTTCGGCATTATTGATCTTAATAGCTCCAGAATGATAAACATCTTAATAGCTCCAGAATGATAAACTTCGCTGATGATATATGGCCCTTCCCATTTGGAGAGAAGTTTACCTGCAAAAAATCTAAAACGGTAATTGTATAATAGAACATACTCACCAACTTTGAATTCTCGCTTTTGGATTCTTTTGTCATGCCATCTTTTAACTTTTTCTTTGAATAGTTTGGCATTTTCATAAGCTTGGGTTCTCCATTCATCTAGTGAGCTAATATCAAATAACCTCTTTTCACCGGCAAGTTTGAAGTCATAATTGAGTTCTTTAATTGCCCAATATGCTTTATGTTCTAACTCAAGAGGCAAATGACAAGCTTTTCCATAGACCATTTTTATGGAGACATACCCATGGGATTTTTATAAGCTGTTCTATAGGACCAAAGTGCATCATAAAGTTTCTTAGACCAATTCTTTCGGGACCTATTGACAGTTTTTTGTAATATTAATTTTATTTCTCTATTGCTAAGTTCAACTTGACCACTATATTGAGGATGATAGGGTGATGCAATTCTATGGTTGACATCATATTAAGCAAGCATTTTATGGAAAGCACCATGAATAAAGTGTGAACCACCATCAGTCATTAAATATCTAAGGACTCAAAACCTTGGGAAGATAATTTCTTCAAGCATTTTAATGGAGGTGTTATGATCAGCACTGCTAGTTGGAATAGCTTCTACCCACTTAGTGACGTAATCAACAGCAACAAAATATGTGTATACCCATTAGAGGAAGGAAAAGGTCTCATATAATCAACGCCCCAAACATCAAATGGTTCAACAACAAGTGAATAATTCATAGGCATTTCCTGACGCTTACCAATATTACCAATTCTTTGGCATTCATCACAAGACAAGACAAACTTACGGGCATCTTTGAAAAGAGTAGGCCAACAAAAACCAGATTGTAATACCTTGTGCGCAGTTCTATCTCCCGCATGATGCCCTCCATAAGCTTCGGAATGACATTTCTGAAGGATTTGTTCCTGTTCATGCTCAGGTATATGATGTCTAGTATGCAACTTTATTCTTGTAGACTCGTGTTGGGCTTCCAAGTGCAGAGTTTTGTAGGACAGTAGCAATTTTCCCTCAAGTAGATGACCTAAGGTTTATCAATTCGTGGGAGGCGTAGGATGAAGATGGTCCCTCTCAAACAACCCTGCAACCAAATAACAAAGAGTCTCTTGTGTCCCCAACACACCAAACACAATGGTAATTTGTATAGGTGCACTAGTTCGGTGAAGAGATGGTGATACAAGTGTAGTAATGATACTAGATAGTGATTTTTGTAATACGAACAATAAAAAACAGCAAGGTAGCAATTAATAAAACGGAGAACAAACGGTATTGCAATGCTTGAAAATGAGGCCTAGGGTCCGTACTTTCGCTAGTGCAATCTCTCAACAATGCTAATCTAATTGGATCATATAACCATATCCCTCAACGTGTGATGAAGAATCACTCCAAAGTTCTATCTAGCAGAGAACATAAGAAGAAACTGTTTGTAGGGTATGAAACCACCTTAAAGTTATTCTTTCTGTTCGATCTATTCAAGAGTACATACTAAAATAACGCAGAGTTATTCTTTCCGTTCGATATATCCAAGAGTTCGTACTAAAATAACACCATATGATACGCATCAACAACCTCTAATGTCACCTAGATACTCCAATGTCACCATAAGTATCCATGAATTAATTATACGATACGCATCAAACAATTTCAGATTCACAATACTCGATCCAACACAAAGAACCTCAAAGAGTGCCCCAAGATTTCTACCGGAGAAACAAGGACGAAAACGTGCATCAACCCCTAGGCATAGATTACCCCCAATGTCACCTTGGGAATCCGCGAGTTGAGTGCCAAAACAAATATCAAGTGAATCAATATAATACCCCATTGTAACCATGGGTATTCATATGCAAGACATATATCAAGTGCTCTCAAATCCATAAAAATATTCAATCCGATAAAATGAAATCTCAATGGGAAAACTCAATTCATCACAACAAGATAGAGAGGGAGAAACACCATATGATCCAGCTATGTTAACAAAGCCCACGATACATCAAGATCGTGCCATCAAGAACACGAGAGAGAGAGAGAGAGAGATTAAACACATAGCTACTGGTACAAACCATCAGCCCCGAGGGTGGACTACTCCCTCCTCATCATGGTGGCCATAGGGATGATGAAGATGGCCACCGGTGATGATTTCCCCCTCCGACAGGGTGGCGAAACGGGGTCTAGATTGGTTTTTCGTGGCTACAGAGTCTTGCGGCGGCGGAACTTCTGATCTAGGGTTCTTTTCAGGGGTTCTGGAATATTTGGGAATTTCTAGGGCGAAGAGGCGGTGCAGGAGGCCACCGAGGTGGGCACAACCCACCAGGGCGCGCTTGGGCCCCTAGGGGCACCCCTCAGGTACTTCTTTGGCCCATGTTGTTCCTTCTGGTCCATAAAAATTCTCCAAAAAAATTTGCTGCATTTGGACTCCGTTTGGTACTGATATTCTGTGAAGTAAAAAAACAATCAAAAAATAGCAACTGGCACTGGGCACTATGTCAATAGTTTAGTCCCAAAAAATGATACAAAGTTGCTATAAAATGATTGTAAAACATCCAAGAATGATAATATAACAGCATGGGACAAGCAAAAATTATAGATACATTAGAGACGTATCAGTATACAATGTCTAATAATACAATCTACTCCTTCTTTATAAAGATATGGGTCATCCCAAAAGTAATGTCTTAAGTCATAGAAGAATTTTTTCTTTTGTTGGTAAGTGAAACTAGGTGGTATAAATTTAGCAATGATATAATTAGCATAGTAAGCATACCAAGGAGTATTATGAGAAGCATTTATGACAGCTAGTTGTTCATCGGGGAAGCTATCATCAATAGGCAGTGGGTCATCAAGAACATTTTCTAACCTAGACAAGTTATCAGCTATGGGGTTCTTAGCTCCTTTCCTATCAGTAATATGTAAATCAAATTCCTGTAGCAAAATAACCCACCTAATGAGTCTAGGTTTAGCATCTTTCTTATCCATAAGGTATTTAATAGCAGCATGATCGGTGTGAACAATTACTTTAGAATCAACAATGTAAGATCTTAATTTATCACAAGCAAACACAACTGCTAAAAATTCTTTCTCGGTAGTAGCATAATTTCTTTGGGCATTTTATAGAGTTTTACTAGCATAATGGATAACATTTAATTTCTTATCATCTCTTTGTCTTAGAACAGCACCAACAACATAGTCACTAGGATCACACATTATTTAAAAAGGCAAGTTCTAATCAGGTGGTTGAACAATAGGTGCAGAAGTTAAGGCTTTCTTAAGTGTTTCAAAGGCTTCTGCACAATCATCATAAAAACAAATGGAACATCCTTTTGTAAAAGATTAGTAAGAGGCCTAGAAATTTTAGAGAAGTATTTAATAAACCTCCTATAGAAACCAGCATGACCAAGGAAACTTTGAATACCATTAATGTCTTTAGGACATGGCATTTTCTCAAGTGCATCAACTTTAGCTTTATCCGCCTCAATACATCTCTCAGAAATTTTATGCCCCAAGACAATACCTTCATTCACATAAAGTGGCACTTCTCCCAATTCAAGACAAGATTAGTTTGTTCACATCTCTGCAAAACTCGATCAAGGTTACTTAAGCAATCATCAAAAGAAGTTCCATTAATGGAAAAATCATCCATGAAAACCTCAACAATCTTTTCACAAAACTCTGAGAATATAGCAGTCATACAACTTTGAAAGGTAGCAGGTGCATTACATAATCCAAAAGTCATATGTCTATAAGCATAAGTTCCAAAAGGGCAAGTAAAAGTGGTTTTCTCTTGATCAGGTTGTGATACAAGTATTTGAGAGAAACATGAATATCCATCAAGAAAACAAAAGTTTGTGTGCTTAGATAATCATTCTAGCATTTGATCAATAAAAGGTAGAGGGTAATGATCTTTTCTAGTAGCTTTGTTTAATTTCCTAAAATCAATTACCATTCTAGTAGCTTTCATAGTCTTTCTAGCATTTGATCAATGAAAGTAAAGGATAACGATCTTACCTAGTAGCTTTATTCAATTTTCTAAAATCAATTACCATTCTATAACCTATGACAATTCTTTGTGGAATCAGTTCAGTTTTATCATTAGGAACAACAGTAATCCCTCCTTTCTTAGGGACACAATGAACATGACTTACCCATCTACTATCAGCTATGGGATAGATTATACCTGCTTCCAGAAGCTTTAATATTTCAATTTTTACCACTTCCTTCATCTTAGGATTTAATCGTCGTTGATGATCAACAACGGGTTTAGCATCAGGTTCCATATTAATCTTGTATTGACAGAGAGTGGGACTGATGCCCTTAAGATCATCAAGAGTATATCCAATAGCAGCACAGTGCTGATACGTCTCCAACGTATCTATAATTTTTGATTGCTCCATGCTATTATATTATCTGTTTGGATGTTAATGGGCTTTATATTACACTTTTATATCATTTTAGGACTAACCTATTAACCGGGGGCCCAGCCCAAATTGTTGTTTTTGCCTATTTTCAGTGTTCCGCAGAAAAGGAATATCAAACGAAGTCCAAACGGAATGAAACCTTCGGGAACGTAATTTTCTCAACAAACATGATCCAGGAGACTTGAAGTGGGCGTCAAGAAACAATCGAGGAGGCCATGAGGCAGGGGGGTGCGCCTACCCCCCTGGGAGCGCCTTCCACCCTCGTCGGCCCCTCGTTGCTCCACCGACCTACTTCTTCCTCCTATATAAGTCCACGTACCCCGCAAACATCCAGGAGCACCACGAAAACCTAATTCCACTGCCGCAACCTTCTATACCCGAGAGATCCCATCTTGGGGCCTTTTCCGGAGCTCCGCCAGAGGGGGCATTGATCATAGAGGGCCTCTACGTCAACTCCATGGCCTCTCCAGTGATGTGTGAGTAGTTTACTTCAGACCTTTGGGTCCATAGCTAGTAGCTAGATGGCTTCTTCTCTCTCTTTGGATCTCAACACAAAGTACTCCTCGATTCTCTTGGAGATCTATTCGATGTAATCTTCTTTTGCGGTGTGTTTGTCGAGATCGATGAATTGTGGGTTTATGATCCAGATTATCTATGAACAATATTTGATTCTTCTCTGAATTCTTTTATGTATGATTGGTTTATCTTTGCAAGTCTCTTCGAATTATCAGTTTGGCTTGGCCTACTAGATTGATCTTTCTTGCAATGGGAGAAGTGCTTAGCTTTGAGTTCAATCTTACGGTGCTCGATCCCAGTAACAGTAGGGGAAACGACACGTATTGTATTGTTGCCATCGAGGCTAAAAAGATGGGGTTTATATCATATTTCATGAGTTTATCCCTCTACATCATGTCATCTTGCTTAAGCGTTACTCTGTTCTTATGAACTTAATACTCTAGCTACATGCTGGATAGCGGTCGATGTGTGGAGTAATAGTAGTAGATGCAGAATCGTTTCGGTCTACTTGTCGCGGACCTGATGCCTATATACATGATCATGCCTAGATATTCTCATAATTATTCGCTTTTCTATCAATTGCTCGACAGTAATTTGTTTACCCACCGTAATACTTATGCTATCTTGAGAGAAGCCACTAGTGAAACCTATGGCCCCGGGGTCTATTTTCCATCATACAAGTTTCCAATCTATTTTATTTTTCAATCTTTACTTTCAATCTATATCATAAAAATACCAAAAATATTTATCTTATTATTATCTCTATCAGATCTCACTCTTGCAAATGGCCATGAAGGGATTGACAACCCCTTTCTCGCGTTGGTTGCGAGGTTCTTATTTGTTTTTGTAGGTACGAGGTGACTCGCGCGTGGTCTCCTACTTGATTGATACCTTGGTTATCAAAAACTGAGGGAAATACTTACGCTGCTTTACTGCATCACCCTTTCCTCTTCAAGGGAAAATCAACGCAGTGCTCAAGAGGTAGCAAGAAAGATTTCTGGCGCCGTTGCCGGGGAGGCTTACGCAAAGTCAAGTCAAGATTTGATCTCCCGACAACTAGCCATTTTTGGCGCCGTTGCCGGGGAGATCTACGCCAAGTCAAGACATACCAAGTACCCATCACAACTCTTATCCTCCGCATTACATTATTTGCCATTTGCCTCTCGTTTTCCTCTCCCCCACTTCACCCTTGCCGTCTTATTCGCCCTTTTTTCCTCTTGCCCTCCCTTTCCGCTCGCCTCTTTTCCACTAGCTTCATCGTTATGGCTAGTCCTTTATCTACTCCTTTGTCTCCCGAGAATGAATTTCTTAATTTTAAACAGAGGGAGAAAATCTAAAAGATGCTTGGTACAGAATTTGCGATGCGCAAAATAGATCTTCTAGGGAGCAATCTACTTCCGTTCTTCTTCGCAATTTTTATGTAGGCATCAACCCTTGGAATAGATATATTCTTGATACCATTACCAGAGGAAATTTCTTGGGTAGCCATACTTTGATTCTTATAATGCTATGATAGATTTGTTTGGCCCACCACCTCTTTTGGTTAATGGAACTATTTTAACTTTGGAACACATGATGCAACGGCTTGCAATTATTGAAAATAAAGTTGCCACCGTAGAGTTGATTGAAAATTTGGATAGAAAGATCCATAACCAAATTACCCAATACGGATCTAAGGTAGGAGTTGCTCTTAATGTTTTTAAAGAAAAGGGACCTATGGTTAATGAAAAGATAGATCAAGATTCCACTAGAATTGATAAAATTGAGGATATTATTACCAACCTTGGGTCTGCATTTTCTTCCTTGAAAAACACTCCTCCTAATGCTAAGATTGCCAAATTGATGCATGTTCCTAAAAATAAGGGTGAAACTTCTAGTAAGGAAAATGCGGACCTCAAATCCATAAGTGTTCACCCCAACTTTCTCACTATCCTTAAGGAACCTTTTGCTACAAATGATTTTCTTGATTTCGTGCCTAGGAGTTTGATAATTAATAAAAAGAAAGAAACTCCCAAGGGTTATAGGTGTCTTATTGAAGAATTACCTACCAAAGAGATGGCAATACCTAGATCTATCCTTGCTTTTATGCCTAGCTAGGGGCGTTAAACGATAGCGCTTATTGGGAGGCAACCCAATTTTATTTTTATTCCTTGCTTTTTGCTCCTATTTAGTAATAAATAATTTATCTACCCTCTGTTTTGGTTGTGTTTTTTGTGTTTAATTAGTGTTTGTGCCAAGTAGAACCATTGGGAAGACTTGCGAAAAGTCTTTTTAATCTTGCTGTAAAAAACAGAAACTTTAGCGCTCACGAGAATTGCTGCCATTTTTACTTGGAAAGTGCTATTTAGTTAATTCTTTTTGAAGATGATTAATAGATAAATTCCTCACGTCCATAAATTTATTTTAGAATTTTTGGGGTTCGAGAAGTTTGCGTTAGCTACAGATTACTACAGACCATTCTGTTTTTGACAGATTCTGTTTTTCGTGTGTTGTTTGCTTATTTTGATGAATCTATGGCTAGTAAAAGAGTTTATAAACCATATAGAAGTTGGAATACAGTAGGTTTAACACCAATATAAATCAAGAATGATTTCATTACAGTACCTTGAAGTGGTGTTTTGTTTTCTTTCACTAACGGAGCTCACGAGATTTTCTATTTTGAGTTTTGTGTTGTGAGGTTTTCAAGTTTTTGGTAAAGATTTGATGAATTATGGAACAAGGAGTGGCAAGATCCTAAGCTTGGGGATGCCCATGGCACCCCAAGGTAAAATTCAAGGACACCAAAAAGCCTAAGCTTGGGGATGCCCCGGAAGGCATCCCCTCTTTCGTCTTCGTCTATCGGTAACTTTACTTGGAGCTATATTTTTATTCACCACATGATATGAGTTTTTCTTGGAGCGTCTTGTATGATTTGAGTCTTTGCTTTTTAGTTTACCACAATCATCCTTGCTGTACACACCCTTTGAGAGAGACTCACATGATTTGAAATTTAGTAGAATACTCTATGTGCTTCACTTATATCTTTTGAGCCATATAGTTTTTGCTCTAGTGCTTCACTTATATCTTTTAGAGCACGGCGGTGGTTTTATTTTATAGAAATAATTGATCTCTCATGCTTCACTCGTATTATTTTGAGAGTCCTTTCGAACAACATGGAAATGTGCTTTTAGGAATAATATAAAAACATTCATAGAAGTGCATTGAATATTATGAGAAGTTTGATACCTGATAATTGTTTTGAGATATGGAGATGGTGATATTAGAGTCATTTTAGTTGAGTAGTTGTGAATTTGAGAAATACTTGTGTTGAAGTTTGTGATTCCCGTAGCATGCATGTATGGTGAACCTTTATGTGATGAAGTCGGAGCATGATTTATTTATTGATTGTCTTCCTTATGAGTGGCGGTCGGGGACGAGCGATGGTCTTTTCCTACCAATCTATCCCCCTAGGAACATGCGCGTAATACTTTGTTTTGATAACTAATAGATTTTTGCAATAAGTATGTGAGTTCTTTATGACTAATGTTGAGTCCATGGATTATACACACTCTCACCCTTCCACCATTGCTAGCCTCTCTAGTATCGCGCAACTTTCGCCGGTACCATAAACCCACCACTTACCTTCCTCAAAACAGCCACCATACCTACCTATTATAGCATTTCCATATCCATTCCAAGATATATTGCCATGCAACTTTTCATCGTTCCGTTATTATGACACGCTTCATCATTGTCATATTGCTTGCATGATCATGTAGTTGACATCGTACTTGTGGCAAAGCCACCGTTCATAATTCTTCATACATGTCACTCATGCATCATTGCACATCCCGGTACACCACCGGAGGCATTCACATAGAGTCATATTATGTTCTAAGTATTGAGTTGCAATTCTTGAGTTGTAAGTAAATTAAAGTGTGATGATCATCATTATTAGAGCATTGTCCCAGTGAGGAAAGGATGATGGAAACTATGCTTCCCCCACAAGTCGGGATGAGACTCCGGACGAAAAAAAGAGGCCAAAAAGAAAAAAAATAAAGAAGGCCCAAATAAAAATGGGAGAAAAAGAGAGAAGGGACAATGTTACTATCCTTTTTACACACTTGTGCTTCAAAGTAGCACCATGATCTTCATGATAGAGTCTCCTATGTTATCACTTTTATATACTAGTGGGAATTTTACATTATGGAACTTGGCTTGTATATTCCAATGATGGGCTTCCTCAAAATTGCCCTAGGTCTTCATGAGCAAGCAAGTTGGATGCACACCCACTTAATTCTTTTGTTGAGCTTTCATACACTTATAGCTCTGGTGCATCCGTTGCATGGCAATCCTACTCACTCACGTTGATATCTATTGATGGGCATCTCCATAGACCGTTGATACACCTAGTTGATGTGAGACTATCTTCTCCTTTTGTCTTCTCCACAACCACCATTCTATTCCACATATAGTGCTATATCCATGGCTCACACTCATATATTGCGTGAAGATTGAAAAAGTTTGAGAACATCAAAAGTATGAAACAATTGCTTGGCTTGTCATCGGGGTTGTGCATGATTTAAATATTTTGTGTGGTGAAGATAGAGCATAGCCATACTATATGATTTTGTAGGGATAACTTTCTTTGGCCATGTTATTTTGAGAAGACATGATTGCTTAGTTAGTATACTTGAAGTATTATTATTTTTATGTCAATATTAAACTTTTATCTTGAATCTTTCAGATCTGAACATTCATGCCACAATAAAGAAAAATTACATTGAGAAATATGTTAGAAAACATTCCACATCAAAAATTCTTTTTTATCATTTACCTACTCGAGGATGAGCAGGAATTAAGCTTGGGGATGCTTGATACGTCTCCAACATATCTCTAATTTTTGATTTCTCCATGCTATTATATTATCTGTTTTGGATGTTAATGGCCTTTATTTTACACTTTTATATCATTTTTGGGACTAACCTATTAACCGGATGCCCAACCCAAATTGCTATTTTTTTGCCTATTTCAGTGTTTCGCAGAAAAGGAATATCAAACGAAGTCCAAACGGAATGAAACCTTCAGGAAAATGATTTTATCAACAAACGTGATCCAGGAGACTTGGAGTGGGCGTCAAGAAACAATCGAGGAGGCCACGAGGAAGGGGGCACGCCTAGCCCCGTGGGCGCGCCATCCACCCTCATGGGCCCCTTGTTGCTCCACCGACCTACTTCTTCCTCCTATATAAGTCCACGTACCCCGCAAACATCCAGGAGCACCACGAAAACCTAATTCCACCACCGCAACCTTCTGTACCCGAGAGATCCCATCTTGGGGCCTTTTCCGGAGCTCCGCCGGAGGGGGCATTGATCACGAAGGGCCTCTACGTCAACTCCATGGCCTCTCCGGTGATGTGTGAGTAGTTTACTTCAGACCTTCGGGTCCATAGCTAGTAGCTAGATGGCTTATTCTCTCTCTTTGGATCTCAATACAAAGTTCTCCTCGGTTCTCTTGGAGATCTATTCGATGTAATCTTCTTTTGCGGTATGTTTGTCGAGATCCGATGAATTGTGGGTTTATGATCCAGATTATCTATGAACAATAGTTGATTCTTCCCTGAATTCTTTTATGTATGATTGGTTTACCTTTGCAAGTCTCTTCGAATTATCAGTTTGGTTTGGCCTACTAGATTGATCTTTCTTGCAATGGGAGAAGTGCTTAGCTTTCTGTTCAATCTTACGGTGCTCGATCCCAGTGACAGTAGGGGAAACGACACGTATTGTATTGTTGCCATCGAGGATAAAAGATGGGGTTTATATCATATTGCATGAGTTTATCCCTCTACATCATGTCATCATGCTTAAGGCATTACTCTGTTCTTATGAACTTAATACTCTAGATGCATGCTAGATAGCGGTCGATGTGTGGAGTAATAGTAGTAGATGCAGAATCATTTCGGTCTACTTGCCGCGGACGTGATGCCTATATACATGATCATGCCTAGATATTCTCATAATTATTCGCTTTTCTATCAATTGCTCGACAGTAATTTGTTTACCCACCGTAATACTTATGCTATCTTGAGAGAAGCCACTAGTGAAACTGATGGCCCCCGGGTCTATTTTCCATCATACAAGTTTCCAATCTATTTTATTTTGCAATCTTTACTTTCAATCTATATCATAAAAATACCAAATATATTTATCTTATTATTATTATTATCTCTATCAGATCTCACTCTTGCAAGTGGCCGTGAAGGGATTGACAACCCCTTTATCGCGTTGGTTGCGAGGTTCTTATTTGTTTGTGTAGGTACAAGGTGACTCACGTGTGGTCTCCTACTGGATTGATACCTTGGTTCTCAAAAACTAAGGGAAATACTTATGCTGCTTTACTGCATCACCCTTTCCTCTTCAAGGGAAAACCAACGCAGTGCTAAAGAGGTAGCAGGTGCTTCCTCAGAATTTCTAATAATCTCTCTTCTTCATGTTCTGGAAGGTTAGCACTAATAATAACAGCATATATCTTTTTCTCATCAAGATAAGCATACTTCAGAGTGTCAGGTAGTTGCATTAATTCAAACACGCGATCACCTTTAGGGCGGGAAGAGAGAGGTTACACCGCTTCAAGTAAAGCTTAGAGCGGGAAGAGAGAGGTTACACCGTTTCATAGAGCGGGAGATGTTGTTGACGGCGGCGAAGTTGTTCATGTAGATCGCCGTCATGATGGTTCCCCCTGCCGCCGCTCCGGCGCCACCAGGAGAGAGGGGGAGAGAGCCCCCTTCCTTCTTCTTGCTTGCCCTCCCCCCTAGATGGGAGAAGGTTTCCCCTCTAGTCCTTGGTCTCCTCAGCTCCCGAGGGGCGGGAGCCCCTCCGAGATTGGATCTCTCTCTATTTTCTTCGCTCCTGTTTTCTGGCCGAACACCATTTCTTAAAGTTGTCGACTTAACACGAGTTTTTGGGCGACAAGAAACACATGAAGCTTTGGGAGACCTCGAGAAGAGCTGCCAGGTGCCCACATGGACACCCTACGCGGTTGGAAGGCCACACCACCTGCCTGTGTGGGCCACCCTACACCGCCTTAGTCCAATTCCACCGCCATAAATCCCTCCAAATACTGAAACCCTTTGTAATATTTTTAAGAATAATTTTATCGCTGCCGCAAGTCTCTGTACCGAGAAGATTCCATATGGAGGCCTGTTCCAGAGCCCTGCTAGAGGGGGAAGCCTTTGCCAGAGCCATCTTCATCAACCTTACTACCTCCATGATCATATGTAAGTAGTTCCATTAGGACCTTGGGGTCTATAGTTGTAACTAGATGATTCTCTCTGTCTTTGGATCTTCAATACCATCTTCCTGTGATTTGATCGGGATCAATTGACGTAATCGGTCATGTATTTGTTGGGACATGATGAATTTTCACTTTATGGTTAGATTTTTTATTGGATTCAATTGAATCTTTTGAAGTTTTGTTGTTGCATAATTAAATAGCTTTATATGCTCTTCGATCTATCTATCTTCTTTGGCCAAATTCAATGTGTTTTTCTTCAAAGGTAGTTGTGCTTTGTAGTGGCTTCAATCTTGCGGTGCTCTAACCCAGTGACAATAAGGGCCAAGACATATATTGTATTATTGCCTCTAAGGATAAAACAACGGGGTTTGTCATATTGGTTGACTTCTTCCTGTCTATATTATGTCACCATGCTTATTGTGTTACTCGGTTTCTTGCAAAGTTAATACCTTAAGATGCATGCTGCATAGTGTTTTTATGGTGGGGTGATACGTCTCCAATGTATCTATAATTTTTGATTGCTCCATGCTATATTATCTACTGTTTTGGATGCTTATGGGCTTTATTATACACTTTTATATCATTTTTGGGACTAACCTATTAACCCAGAGCCCAGTGCGAGTTTCTGTTTTTACCTTGTTTTAGGGTTTCGAAGAAAAGGAAAATCAAACGGAGTCCAATTGACCTGAAACTTTACGGAACTCATTTTTGGAAGGAAAGAAGCCCAGAAGACTTGAAGTGCACGTAAGGGAAGCTTCAAGGAGGCCACGAGGTAGGGGGCGCGCCCACCAACCTAGGGCGCGCCCTCCACCCTCGTGGGCCCCTCGTGGCCCCCCTGACGAACTTCTTCCACCTATATATCTCCATATACCCTAAAACTTCCAGAGAACACAATAGATCGGGAGTTCCGCCGCCAGAAGCCTCCGTAGCCACCGAAAACCAATCTAGACCCGTTGCGGCACCCTGCCGGAGGGGGAATCCCCTCCGGTGGCCATCTTCATCATCCCGGTGCTCTCCATGACGAGGATGGAGTAGTTCTCCCTCGGGACTGAGGGTATGTACCAGTAGCTATGTGTTTGATCTCTCTCTCTCTCTCTCGTGTTCTTGATTTGGCACGATCTTGATGTATCGCGAGCTTTGCTATTATAGTTGGATCTTATGTTTCTTCTCCCCCTCTACTCTCTTGTAATGGATTGAGTTTCCCCTTTGAAGTTATCTTATCGGATTGAGTCTTTAAAGATTTGAGAACACTTGATGTATGTCTTGCCGTGCGTATCTGTGGTGACAATGGGATATCACATGATTCACTTGATGTATGTTTTGGTGATCAACTTGCGGGTTCCGCCCATGAACCTATGCATAGGGGTTGGCACACGTTTTCGTCGTGATTCTCCGGTAGAAACTTTGGGGCACTCTTTGAGGTTCTATGTGTTGGTTGAATAGATGAATCTGAGATTGTGTGACGCATATCGTATAATCACACCCACGGATACTTGAGGTGACATTGGAGTATCTAGGTGACATTAGGGTTTTGGTTGATTTGTGTCTTAAGGTGTTATTCTAGTACGAACTCTAGGGTTGTTTGTGACACTTATAGAAATAGCCTAATGGATTGATTGGAAAGAATAACTTTGAGGTGGTTTCGTACCCTACCATAATCTCTTCGTTTGTTCTCCGCTATTAGCGACTTTGGAGTGACTCTTTGTTGCATGTTGAGGGATAGTTATGTGATCCAATTATGCTATTATTGTTGAGGGAACTTGCACTAGCGAAAGTATGAACCCTAGGCCTTGTTTCAACGCATTGCAATACCGTTTACGCTCACTTTTATCATTAGTTACCTTTCTGTTTTTATAATTTCAGATTACAAATACCTTTATCTACTATCCATATACCACTTGTATCACCATCTCTTCGCCGAACTAGTGCACCTATACAATTTACCATTGTATTGGGTGTATTGGGGACACAAGAGACTCTTTGTTATTTGGTTGCAGGGTTGCTTGAGAGAGACCATATTCATCCTACGCCTCCTACGGATTGATAAACCTTAGTTCATCCACTTGAGGGAAATTTGCTACTATCCTACAAACCTCTGCACTTGGAGGCCCAACAACGTCTACAAGAAGAAGGTTGTTTAGTAGACATCAAGCTCTTTTCTGGCGTCGTTGCTGGGGAGGTGAGTGCTTGAAGGTATATCTTTAGATCTTGCAATCGAGTCTTTTAGTTTCTTGTTTTAGCACTAGTTTAGTTTATAAAAGAACACTATAAAAATATGGAATTGAGTTTGTCTCATATGCTTCATCTTTTTAATATCTTTCGTGAGTATGATGGAAAGGAAAATTGTGCTCAAGTGCTAGAATAAGAAATCTATAAAATGTTTGGCACTAAATCTTTGAATGATGAGCATGATTGCAATGTTGTTAGTACGAATTCTTTGAATATCCATGATACTAATGATGATTGCACTAGTGATGATGTCTCCTATAAACATGTCAATTTTTGTGGAGTGCATTGGGTTTGTAAGTACACACCAAATAGGGAAGATAGATATTGCATGAGGCATAAGTACTTAGAAACTAAATTGTTGCAAGAAAGGCTAGATGATTGTGCTGAAAATTTAAATTTTCTTGGCCGTGCTTGTGGACTTTGCAATGAAAGTGGTCATTTAGCTATCCGATGCAAATTGTTTCATGATCTAATCGTGTCCAAAAATTGTGATGACTTGATTTCCCTTGCACACTATAATGAACTTAGTTTGCTTATGGGCTATGAAGAAATGAAACGTATAACTAACTATCTTCCGGAATTTGCCCGTTATAAACTTCTTGGTTTTGATCTAGAGGAAATTTATATGTATTGTGTGGTGAATTGTATTTAAAATCCTTATATTGCCAATTACATAAAGAAAAGAAAACAAATAGAAGATGAAGAGAATACTAATGAAAGGGAAGAGACTTCCCAATATCCTCCTATTATTTCTTATGATGAATCAGGTAACGAGGAGGAGCCTCCTATTCAACCAATCTCATTAATAAGGAGCTCCAAAAAGAAGATTGAACCCACACATGATGTGGTGAAGAAGAAGAAAAGAAAAAGGAAGAGAGGTAAAAAGATATCTCTCCCAAATAATGCTGCTCCTATTATTATTGTGCCTCATGAAAATATAATTGTGGAAGATAATGATACTTCTTATGATCTTGAAAATCTTTTTGGCACTTGCTTGGAAGAATATGATAATTGCTATACTATTGGTGCTATCCATACTATTAATGATGAGAGTGATTATGCTTATGATATGAAAAGGCCCAAGCTTGGGGATGCTATGTTTGGTGAAGATGATGTTTTTGAGAATATATTTGCTGCAATTAATGTTTGTCCCAAGCTTGGGGATGCTATGTTTAATGAAGATGATATTTTTAGTCTCCCAAGTTTTGATATGCAAATTTATAATGATGATAGCATGCCTCCTACCTATGATGATTATTGTGATGATACTAATGCTATAAAAAGTAGTGATTATATTTATAAAACTAGTCATGATTATGGTTACCCCTTCTATGAACATTACTCTTTTAATGTGGAAACAATTTATAGTATTCGAGTTTCTTATGATACTCCCACTATTCCGGATGAGAAGAATTTTGCTTATGTGGAGAGTAATAAAATTTGTATGCTTGTAGGTCATGAAAAGAATGCTTTAGGTGCTGGTTATATTGTTGAATTCATTCATGATGCTACTGAAAATTATTATGAGGGAGGAATATATGCTTGTAGGAATTGCAATAATATCAAGTTCCCTCCTTATGTGCTTAAAATTTTGAAGTTATGCTTGTTTTACCTTCCTATGCAAGTCGATTATTGTTCCCATAAGTTGTTTGCTCACAAAACCCCTATGCATAGGAAGAGGGTTAGACTTAAATGTGCTAGTTATATTCTTCATGATGCTCTCTTTATGTTTCAATTCTTATCTTTTATGTGAGCATCATTGAAATCATCATGCCTAGCTAGGGGCGTTAAACGATAGCGCTTGTTGGGAGGCAACCCAATTTTATTTTAGTTCCTTGCTTTTTGTTCCTGTTTAATAATAAATAATTCATATAGACTCTGTTTAGATGTGGTTTTATGTCTTTAGTTAGTGTTTGTGCCAAGTAGAACCTTTGGGAAGATTTGGGGAAAGTCTTTTTAATCTTGCTGTAAAAAACAGAAACTTTAGCGCTCACGAGAATTGCTGCCATTTTTAATTGGAGAATGATATTTAGTTAATTCTTTTTTAAGATGATTAATAGATAAATTCCTCAGGTCCAGAAATTTATTTGAAAATTTTATGAGTTCCATAAGTATAAGTTTGATCCATATTACTACAGACTGCTCTGTTTTTGACAGATTCTGTTTTTCATGTGTTGTTTATTTATTTTGATGAATCTTTGGCTAGTAAAATAGTTTATAAACCATAGAGAATTTGGAATACAGTAGGTTTAACATCAATATAAATAAATAATTAGTTCATTACAGTACCTTGAAGTGGTGATTTATTTTCTTATACTAACGGAGCTTATGAGTTTTCTGTTAAGTTTTGTGTTGTGAAGTTTTCAAGTTTTGGGTAAGGATTCGATGGACTATGGAATAAGGAGTGGCAAGATCCTAAGATTGTGGATGCCCAAGTCACCCCAAGGAAATATTCAAGGAAAACCAAGATCCTAAGCTTGGGGATGCCCCGGAAGGCATCCCCTCTTTCGTCTTCGTTCATCGGTAACTTTACTTGGAGCTATATTTTTATTCGCCACATGATATGTGTTTTGCTTGGAGCGTCATTTTATTTTATTTAGTTTTTCTTGCTGTTTGAATAAAATACCAAGATCTGAAATTATTAAATGTTAGAGAGTCTTCACATAATTGCATAATTATTCGACTACCCATTGATCTTCACTTATATCTTTTGGAGTAGTTTGTTGTTGCTCTAGTGCTTCACTTATATCTTTTAGAGCATGGTGGTAGTTTTATTTTGAAGAAATATATGAACTCTCATGCTTCACTTAGATTATTTTGAGAGTCTTAAATAGCATGGTAATTTGCTTAAAATCCTAATATGCTAGGTATTCAAGAATAATAAAATTCTCTGATGAGTGTGTTGAATACTATGAGAAGTTTGATACTTGATAATTGTTTTGAGATATGGAGATGGTGATATTAGAGTCATTCTAGTTGAGTGGTTATGAATTTGAGAAATACTTGTGTTGAAGTTTGTGATTCCCGTAGCATGCACGTATGGTGAACCGTTATGTGATGAAGTCGGAGCATGATTTATTTATTGATTGTCTTCCTTATAAGTGGCGTCGGGGATGAGCGATAGTCTTTTCCCACCAATCTATCCCCCTAGGAGCATGCGTGTAATACTTTGCTTTGATAACTTGTAGATTTTTGCAATAAGTATATGAGTTCTTTATGACTAATGTTGAGTCCACGGATTATACACACTCTCACCCTTCCACCTTTGCAAGCCTCTCTAATACCGCGCACCTTTCGCCGGTATCATACACCCACCATATACCTTCCTCAAAACAGCCACCATACCTACCTATTATGGCATTTCCATAGCCATTCCGAGATATATTGCCTTGCAACTTTCCACCGTTCCGTTTATTATGACACACTTCATCATTGTCATATTGCTTTGCATGATCATGTAGTTGACATCGTATTTGTGGCAAAGCCACTGTTCATAATTCTTTCATGCATGTCACTCATGAGCCATTGCACATCCCGGTACACCGCCGGAGGTGTTCATATAGAGTCATATCTTGTTCTAAGTATCGAGTTGTAATTCTTGAGTTGTAAGTAAATAAAAGTGTGATGATCATCATTATTAGAGCATTGCCCCAGTGAGGAAAGGATGATGGAGACTATGATTCCCCCATAAGTCGGGATGAGACTCCGGACGAAAATAAATAAATAAAAGAGGCCATAAAAAAAGAGAAGGCCCAAATAAAAAAATAAAAAATGAGAGAAAAAGAGAGAAGGGGCAATGATACTATCCTTTTACCTCACTTGTGCTTCAACGTAGCACCATGATCTTCATAGTAGAGAGTCCCTCATGTTATCACTTTCATATACTAGTGGGAATTTTACATTATAGAACTTGGCTTGTATATTCCAATGATGGGCTTCCTCAAATTGTCCTAGGTCTTCGTGAGCAAGCAAGTTGGATGCACACCCACTTAGTTTCTTTTTGATGAGCTTTCATATACTTATAGCTCTAGTGCATCCGTTGCATGGCAATCCCTACTCACTCACATTGATATCTATTGATGGGCATCTCCATAGCCCGTTGATACGCCTAGTTGATGTGAGACTATCTTCTCCTTTTTGTCTTCTCCACAACCACCATTCTATTCCACATATAGTGCTATGTCTATGGCTCACGGTCATGTATTACATGAGGATTGAAAAAGTTTGAGAACATCAAAAGTATGAAACAATTGCTTGGCTTGTCATCGGGGTTGTGCATGATTTAAATATTTAATGTGGTGAAGATGGAGCATAGCCAGACTATATGATTTTGTAGGGATAGTTTTCTTTGGCCATGTTATTTTGAGAAGACATAATTGCTTAGCTAGTATGCTTGAAGTATTATTATTTTTATGTTACTATTAAAATTTTGTATTGAATCTTATGGATCTGAATATTCATGCCACAATTAAGAAGAATTACATTGAAATTATGCCAAGTAGCACTCCGCATCAAAAATTCTGTTTTTATCATTTACCTACTCGAGGACGAGCAGGAATTAAGCTTGGGGATGCTGATACGTCTCCAACGTATCTATAATTTTTGATTGCTCCATGCTATATTATCTACTGTTTTGGATGTTTATGGGCTTTATTATACACTTTTATATCATTTTTGGGACTAACCTATTAACCCAGAGCCCAGTGTCGGTTTCTGTTTTTACCTTGTTTTAGGGTTTCGAAGAAAAGGAAAATCAAACAGAGTCCAATTGACCTGAAACTTTACGGAACTCATTTTTGGAAGGAAAGAAGCCCAGAAGACTTGAAGTGCACGTAAGGGAAGCTTCGAGGAGGCCACGAGGTAGAGGGGCGCGCCCACCCCCTAGGGCGCGCCCTCCACCCTCGTGGGCCCCTCGTGGCCCCCCTGACGAACTTCTTCCGCCTATATATCTCCATATACCCTAAAACTTCCAGAGAACACAATAGATCGGGAGTTCCGCCGCCAAAAGCCTCCGCAGCCACTGAAAACCAATCTAGACCCGTTCCGGCACCCTGCCGGAGGGGGAATCCCTCTCCAGTGGCCATCTTCATCATCCCGGTGCTCTCCATGACGAGGATGGAGTAGTTCTCCCTCGGGACTGAGGGTATGTACCAGTAGCTATGTGTTTGATCTCTCTCTCTCTCTCGTGTTCTTGATTTGGCACGATCTTGATGTATCGTGAGCTTTGCTATTATAGTTGGATCTTATGTTTCTTCTCCCCCTCTACTCTCTTGTAATGGATTGAGTTTCCCCTTTAAAGTTATCTTATCGGATTGAGTCTTTAAAGATTTGAGAACACTTGATGTATGTCTTGTCGTGCGTATCTGTGGTGACAATGGGATATCACGTGATTCACTTGATGTATGTTTTGGTGATCAACTTGCGGGTTCCGCCCATGAACCTATGCATAGGGGTTAGCACACGTTTTCGTCGTGATTCTCCGGTAGAAACTTTGGGGCAATCTTTGAGGTTCTATGTGTTGGTTGAATAGATGAATCTGAGATTGTGTGACGCATATCGTATAATCGTACCCACGGATACTTGAGGTGACATTGGAGTATCTAGGTGACATTAGGGTTTTGGTTGATTTGTGTCTTAAGGTGTTATTCTAGTACGAACTCTAGGGTTGTTTGTGACACTTATAGGAATAGCCTAACAGATTGATTGAAAAGAATAACTTTGAGGTGGTTTCGTACCCTACCATAATCTCTTCGTTTGTTCTCCGCTATTAGCGACTTTGGAGTGACTCTTTGTTGCATGTTGAGGGATAGTTATGTGATCCAATTATGCTATTATTGTTGAGGGAACTTGCACTAGCAAAAGTATGAACCCTAGGCCTTGTTTCAACGCATTGCAATACCGTTTACGCTCACTTTTATCATTAGTTACCTTGCTGTTTTTATAATTTCAGATTACAAATACCTTTATCTACTATCCATATACCACTTGTATCACCATCTCTTCGCTGAACTAGTGCACCTATACAATTTACCATTGTATTGGGTGTGTTGGGGACACAAGAGACTCTTTGTTATTTGGTTGCAGGGTTGCTTGAGAGAGACCATCTTCATCCTACGCCTCCTACGGATTGATAAATCTTAGGTCATCCACTTGAGGGAAATTTGCTACTGTCCTACAAACCTCTGCACTTGGAGGCCCAACAACGTCTACAAAAAGAAGGTTGTTTAGTAGACATCATGGGGTATTAGTAGTAGATGTAGTTGGACTAGCAGATCTACTTCTCATAGACGTAATGCTTATATGAGATTATACCATAAATGATCATAGTCGTGAATATGCAATTCGGTCAATTGGACAACTGTAGTTTTTTTACCATGATGCTTGCTATTTTCGAGAGAGATTAGTGAACCTATGACCTCCGGATCTATTCTCCATTAATAAATTCTTCTACACAATTTGATCTTTTTACTTGTCGTGCTATTTTACCACTATCTATTTGTACTATTTACTTTCAATCCTGTAACTAGAAAGACAAGGGGCTCTACAACCCTCTTGCCACGTTGGGTGCAAGTTTGTATCTTGTTTGTGTGCAAGTGGTGTTTAACTTGTTAGCTTGGCAGCTTCCTACTGGATTGATAACCCTGGTTCTCTAACCAAGGGAAATACTCTGTTGTTGTTCTACTTCACCCTTCTCTTTGGGGGAATCCCAACAATTCCTACGAGAGTCAGCAGGCGCCGCCGCAGTCGGTCTCCGAGCCCCTCGACCTTAACGGCCTCCAACTCCTTCGAGAAGAAGGAGACCATCATTTCCTCCGATGATAACGACCAGCCGGCGTAGCAGCCACATCTCCTCCAGGAGGCGGCGACGCCGGACGAGGAGTTCCAGCGACAGATTGACATCATGACCGAGCAATTGCTACGCTAATGTGGGTCGCGACCGCCGCTGCCACCGCCGCCAGCCTGTGTGAAGGGGCCGGCGCCGCCTCCACGCTACCGCGTGAGGAAGGAGCCAATGCACAACCGATATGGCCGCATCCAGTAATGGCTTCACCGTTGCAACTTGACAAATGTAGCAAGTCCGTGAAAGAGGAGGTGCTATTGGCGATTGCGAAGGCACGTGGGCGCATCCTCCACTACTTCAATGGTTGTGGCGGTGGCTCTTCCCTGCCATGGAGCATTAGCGCGCCGGAGGAGAGGGCTGCTAGGTAGGCGACGCGAAGGCGTCGGCCTGGGTCCGTGGGACCCTGACCTCGTGGAGGCCTGGCCCCACGACTAGTCACTGACCACCGCGGAGACGGTTGCGTGGCATCTGCGCCGCCTCAACGGGGAGCTCACCAAGATCAGCGAGGAGCGGTCTCTCAGTGAGACCATCGTCGCCGACGGCTGGGGCAAGGGCACGACGAGGATCCTCGGCCATCGTTGGCGTCGGTCCTCCGCACAACGCATGAGGAAGTGGAGCGCCTTCTCCGCGAGTGCCGGGCAACGGACGTGCAAGGCTGTTGCGCTTATGTGCCCTTCCGCTACTGAAAGGACCACTTTGACGATGAAGACGACGATGACGATGGCACAGACGACGACGGTGGTGCCACTGGCCCGGACGGCCACACGTACATCGTGTTTGCATGAAAATTGTGTGATTTATTCAAATTTATTTTAAAATGTATGCCGACATGGTTGGATGGATGGCCGACTATTTTCTCTCAAACATGTCCGTGGACAAATACCATATTTGTTTTCAGGGTACACATTGGAGGACCTTGGTCGTCGGTGGTGAGGGGGGTCACCAGATCCACGCGTGTGGATCATTTTTACTCCCTCGTGGTCTAGGTTTTTAGGTTGTTCATCGTCTTTGCTTCCGCGGCGACGATGACGACGCTGAATAAAGATTTTTCGGATCCTTCCCTGACGAGGCCATCGGTCCTATGGTTGGGGATGGATTTGGAAACCAGACCATTTAATTAAGGATGGCGTGGCGGCGACGGCATTCTAATGGTGGACATGTGTCCTCGGGCTCCGCCGTTGCGACGGCGTTTGCTCCAACATCAGCACGAAGGTTGAGAGCTAGTCCAGAAGCGGATGCAAATTATCACCACACCATTTCAGGCATCAGCAGTTTTCTCTTTCATCAGGCAGGCTCGAGGAGTTCCCACGCGAATTAAACCACACAAATATAATGGAAAGGGAACCGGAGAATCTACCCGTAGCACAAAAGAAAAAGAAAAAGAATCCACCCGTAGTACAAAGTGCTAGGGCAAGATCAAGTTCAAAAAACAAAAAACGTGCTAGTGCAAGACATTTGGCAAGACATTAGAGCATCTACAACCGGACTTTGCAAATCCGATTCCTCAAACGCATGCCAACGCGTCAACATTAAATCCATACCATTATAGTGGAGCTCGTCCGACACCGCTGTGCCCATATCCGTTAGCCGGTTGCGCCCCTCAAAATGTTGGTCCAGTCACTAGCAAGGCAGAGTAGGACATGGGACACGGTCCGGCTCAAAGGACTCAAGGCGCGGCCGTCTCTCATGCCCTACTCTTCCTCGTCGGAGTTCGGAGCCCTGATGCTGCTGGTGGATGTGAGATCAATGATGGACCCGCATTGGGAGGAGCCGGCGACATCCACCATGACGCAGTTGCGGCGCGCGGGGTTGCAAGCCATCCGTCGAGGCGCCGAAGAATGCGACTCCGCCTCTCCAACGTCCATCGCCGGGAGGGCTACCGCCATCTCCAGCACCCGCTGCCTCGCACGGCGGGCACGCCGCACCGTGTTCTCGTCGGACGACGCCCATGCGTTCACCTCCTGCTTGACGCGCCAACGGAGGGGTTGCGTGTCTGCCACAATGTTCGGACTCCAGACGGACCGCACCGCCTCCAGTGAGGCAGCGGTGACACAGCTCGCGGCAGATCCATGCGCCATTTGGGCGGACACAATGTATTCCCGACGCAAAGAGTCTGAGTGCTGCCGGTTGCTGCCTCCTCTCGGGAACGGCGGAGCGCAAGCCGGACAGTTATCTCCTCCTCAGGGTTGTGCGGGATCGAGCTCGACGTCGACGAATTTGGAGATGTAGGACTCGGATCCGCTGCCCGCCATGCCGGAGAAGGCTAGAGATCGTTGGCCGGGAGGTTGGGTGGTGGAGGGGAGTGATGTGTAGTGGTTAGGATTTGGTCCGGAGAGCGAATGAGGATAAATATATGTGGGATCGGGTGGGCCAGCCTGGGGCGTGTCCGACATGACGGACGCGCCTGGTCACGCCCGGACCTCCTCATGTGCACCCCATATTTTAGCTAAATATGAAGGATGTCGGTCAGCCCAGATGTTTGAAGGGGGTTTGAGACGTTCGGTTAGGCCACTCCACCGCGCGACCCCAAACGGACGTCCGTTTTGTCCGGATTCTGTCCGTTTGGGTAGGGATTTGGGGTCGTGTCCGGATGTGTCCTGAGATGCGGTGGCCGTGCGCCCAGCGCGCAGCCGCATCCTGTCCGCGTGCATTTTTCTTTGAAAGTCCTTAACTTTTTTTTATCATTCATTTTTGGTACATGACAATACATCATCACATTTTGACTAGTAAAGCAAGGCCAGAGAAAATAAGAACAATAAGAATACATTTTAGAAGATAGCCAACTTCCATAACTGCCCCCTTGAGTTGGGTTAGGGGCTTCTCGATGCACTCATTGTTGATCTGTAGAGGAGGCTCGATCTGGCATCCTCCTTTCTTCTTCAAGCCAGAAGTAGATGTTGCTTCCTCAGACCTAGTCTCGTGTCTAGCCTCTAATCTAGCAACACGTGCACTTGTCTCATTTACAACCTCTATGCTAGCTAAAAGTGCACGAACATGTACGAAATTTCGCTCTATCAATATATCGATGTACTCTTCTTCCCAGTACCAAAACTTGCATCCATTCTACACAACAAAATTTGAAGTTAGCACAACTAGTCAAATTTAGAGCACAGACCGAAGCTAAAAAAAGTGCATACCCCGTCGTTTAAGCACTTGATGAACACCCATCCGGGATGTTCCGGCGTTGAGACATGCGGCGCACGACCATCCTTGGGCAGTGGTCGCACTTAATGAATGGCAACGGTGCGCCGGCGAGCTTTTGGGCAAGCACCGAGCCCGGCCGACCGCCATTCGTGTATCTGCCGGCGGACCACCGACGGTGCAAATCCGAGTGGCTAGAGGAGGAGCCACTGCCTGCATGTGGCCTTGTGGCCCGGCCAGTCCATGGCGCGGCCCGGCCTCCCACAGCCGGCCGAGCTCAAGACCGACCGGATCCGCCCCAAATCCGGCCGGCAGGTGCGCACACCAGGTGGCCATGGTTGGTAGCTCGGCGGCGCCGAGGGGAAGGGGTTGGGTGAGCTCGCGTCCGAACTGCACGGCTGCAATGTCAGCGGCGGCGGCGGCAGCGAGGGGAAGAGTGGGGAAGAGTGGAAGGGGTGTGGCCGGAGAGAGGAAGGGGGCAGATAGAAAAAGGCTCGCCCTGTGCCACCGACGGGCGGGCCAGGGGAGGACACGTGCAGACGACTCGCGCGTCCGCGTGGTGTCCGTTTCACCCCAAAAGCGGCGCAAACTTGGGCCGCGGATGGGTCGAAAGCGGACACAAAACGGACAAAAGTCCGTTTGCTCCCGCGCGTTGGACCGCCTCGTTTGTTCGTTTTACCTCAAACGGACGGGGCCGGACAGGATAGGGTCGCGCAGTGAAGTTGGCCTTAGGTCGGTTGTTTCTGATCGGTCACTGATCGAGCCGTTCATTCAGACGTTTGAGACGGATTTAGGATGACCGGGTGTAGATGCTCTTAGGCTGGGAAGCTCCTGGTGCCCGCATTGCCCAGTTCGTAGCAGTACATCACGATGCACACAAAATGCACCTCCAATACAACGCTCCTTCCATTTTGTGAAAATCAGGTTCAACAGAGGACGTGCTCCTCGGGTCGGGTCTAGACACTGGTTTGGCTGCTTGGCAAGTGACAGGCAGTAGCACTAGCACTGTAGTAGCAGTACGCCGGTAGCTTTGCTTTTTCCTCTTGCCGTCGTCGTGTACCTGGGTGAGGGTGACAACACGGGCATGGCATGGGTGGCGACACGACACCTGGGACCTGGCAGCGGGCAGCGGCAGGAATCTCTCTCGAGTGCGACTGCGGACAGGAGCAGGACAGCCCGGCCGAGCAAAGCAGCGGCAGCTCCGCGTGACGCGACCAAATTGTGGCGCCGCGCAGTCGCAGAGCAAATGCACTACTGTAGTAGCAAGCAAGCATCCTGCACAGTCGTCCCTCCGGCCGGTCGCCCAAGTGGACAGGAGTACTACTAGTATAGTACTTCATTCCAGCTTCGCCGACCCGACGTGAATCCATCAGTTCAGGGCAAATGATCCACCGCTCTACACTACACACTGTATTTCGTTCCATTTTTAAATTCGTCCCGAAGATCCCTCCAACAGCTCGAACATTTGCAGGCTGGCGTAATCTGAAGAGCTCTACATTACGCCGTTCAGTAGTTCAGTTCCTCTGTTCCTGTATGTAGGCAAAAGGGTTATCGATTTCCATCCGTCGAGCATTCCTGGCGACGCATGCTTCTCGTCTCGTGGCTCAATCAGTAGAATGCATCTGCTCGAGTGACAACGACGTCCACGTTGCTACGTACCTAGGCAAAATTATTGTGCCTCCTACACGCCGCCAAAATACCATCCGCAGCCTACACTGGAGATGTCTACCACTAGACCGTATTCGAGCAAATATCATGGAACAGCAAAACCAAACCCTACGCCTAACATGTCACCTCACGGAATTTGAGTATATGCGAGGCGTTTTAGATCGGCACGCCCAAGAAAGGTGGCTAGTCAAGCAGTAGGCGCTCATTCCTCTGCGCCCCCACAATCTGCTAAAGCGGAGCGGGGAAAGCAATCAAAGAAGCCAAAGCGATGTGATGTCCCTGCCTGCTCCTGCTCGCTGCTGCTCCTCGCTGCTACGGTTGCTTTGATCCAATGCAATGCAACGTCCAAAAGCAAAAGCAGAGAGCCAGCAGCACAGCACAGCACAGTAGAGCGTGAGGGCGAGGCCAACCCTGAGGGAGACGTTGTGCCAAGCCCGCGCATTGAACTGCTCCAAAGCGCGCGCCTTTCTCGCGGCCCGATGCGTTCAAAGATCTCTGCGGCGAGCGAGAGCGAGAGGTAAAAAAAAAAGAACGAATGAGTGAAAAGATGGGCGATGCAACATCATCATACCGGCGCTTGGAGTGCGAGGGCGAAAAGGAATTTTGTTCAATTCAAACCCGGGCCTCTGCCTCTGCCTCTGCCCCGCTCCATCATAAAAGGACCACACCACTACCCACGAAGCCAACGCTCCATCGCAAGCCATTTCCTTTGAGCGCAGAGACTCATCAGAGAGTAGTCTTCGAGAGCACGAGAGGCGCAGAGAGGAGAGGAGAAGCTGCCATGGCTTCCATGACTCAGCCCATGCCGTATTACCCCACCACCAACCCCATCATGCACGCGCAGCCGGCCACCACGTCCAGGGGCTCCTTCGCGCCGGTCTTCACCGTGCTGGGCGTCATCTCCTTCCTCGCTGTCGTCGCCTGCGTCGCGGGGCGGCTGTGCGGCCGCCGGCTCTCCAAGAAGAAGGCCTACGCCGACCAGCACTACTACGGCACTAACGCGGTGGGCGGCGACCTGGAGAAGGGCTTCGAGGTCAAGTACCCGCCGATGAAGCCCATGCCGAGCTCGCGCGCCGTGGTCCACGACATGGACGACGGCTTCGAGATCAAGTTCGCGCCGGGGAAGCCCGCCGCGTGGAAGACCGACGCCAAGGCCGACAACAGAGGGCGCCCGCAGCAGCAGCACCACCACCACCAGCATCCCCAGGCCGGCATGCCGAAGGAGTACGCCGGTTTCAGGTACCCCGCGGCTGCCAACGGCGCGGTCAGGCAAGGGCAAGTAAGGGGCGGAACGTTCGTCTCCGCAAAGCCCGGTTCATGATCATCACAGTAGCTTTTAGGTTCATCACAGCTTGATGCATCTATCATATGATAAAGAGTGTCTGCTAGGCATTTACTACTAGGCATCCATGATCCATCGGCGATCATAGCGTGTTCGTTCTTCACTCTAGTTTTGGGGCGCGCTCTGCAAAGTTTGTACCAGTTCCCAGTCACTTCCAGATTGTATTTTGTACATTAATTCATCGAGCAGTGAAGAACATCCCATTCTCAAAGTAACCACGGCTGCACGAAAGCATCAGTCGTCGATGGGGTCCTGGGGAGCTTCGTTGGCCTTGCGCTTGATGGTGATGACTGGACACTCGGCGTGCTTGACGCAGAACTCGCTCACCGTGCCCACGAAAACCCTGCAACGAAAAACACCGACCGTTTAGTTCAAGCGGAAGTTCTGCTTTGCTTCACCCACAAGAATGGACCACAATATGCTAGTAGTTCAGAAAAAAGCCACACGGCATAGTTCAGTGATGTGCACTTTGTCAGAAGAAGAATCTAAGCTGCATACAAAATATATTGTGGTCACACAGGAAGGAACAAAACGAATGTACCTGAAAACATAAAAAGGAAGTTGCATCATAAGGATGCATTCACACATAATGATAGAATGCATTTGGATTTGAAAAATATTCTGGGAAGATAAAACCCTCACACGCCCTTATTCTGGAAAGACAAGATTAGGTTGTGGAAAATTCGCATTTGTCACAGCTATTAGGTATGGGTGCAAACGTAGCATATGGCATCAGTCCATGTGAAGACTTCACCATTTCTCGAAACTAAAGAACAAGTATAACAAAGTAAAAATGCCCTTGCATCAGTGCTATAAGGTGTTGCAGAGATGTAATGTACTCCCTCCGTCTCGTAATGTAAAAACGTTTTTTGACACTACACTAGATTCAATAAACATCTTACATTATGAGACGGAGGGAGTATGACAGAATTACGTCCCATCATAAATATATCTCCTAAACTGGGAGAAAAACAGTGAGTTCGCAGGATTTATAATCAAACTACATTACCCTGAATAGTAGCCAAACAGCTCAATGACGTAGGGCAATAGCATACACGTACATGAGGTTGCCTGTGTATCACAGTACTAGCTCTACACAGATAGACCACGGAGTACATCATAGGCCGGGGTATGATTAATTTCTTTTGAGGAAGGGATACGATTAGTTCTGTACGAGTAGGACGTCAAATCATCGAGTCTTTTTATCAGTGGCACGTTCTCCTAGAGTAATACTTAAAAAGTGTTTATCAATAGGCTTTTTCACAATAGCTAGGCACGCTTCTACTGTTGCTTGATTTACAAGGCAGCATCTTGTCTAGCGAGCACGAACATCGAAATCCCTCTTAATGGGCAGGCATGCGCACAAAGTGTAAAGAACTTACACCCTGCATCTATGCACTTCGCAATTTCTTTCAGAACTTGACCGTATTTACCACCAACACAAATCAGAGCAAATGGCAGGATCAGATCGTGCCAACTGGAAAGGCCACAACTTAAATCTAGACTTGTAGGACTTCACTACAAGGTGCATAGGCATATAACAATGCACCATGTTCTCTGATCATATAGTCCATGTAAGGTTACCTTTTTTTCTACACTAAAATGAAAGGAATACGATACTTTTTTTTCTCTAAGAAAGAAAAGCATATCATGATGACAAATTGGGAAGGAGGGTTGGTATGCCAAATACAGAGGATAAAATGCATACAACTTATTCGAAAGAGAACTGTGTAAAGAATTCAACAGTATCAGATTTATTGTGGTATGCTCAGATTTGAGTTCAAGGTTAGCAAATCAAGCATAACATCCAAATTATAATGTTGTTATCCACAATAACAGTTTCACAGTCGGCTCCCAATATCAGACATTAAGTGTGCTTGATGTATTATAGAAATCATTTTTGGTTAAGTTACCAAGGTGATCAGCACAAATTTGAGGACAAAAAACTGTTGGCTATTTTCCGATGTTCTGTAAGACATAGCTGTGGGTTATCCAATAGATCGAATTCAAAGCGCCTCCATTCAACCCTCATCTTAGAGATCTCCATCATAACTATACAACCAGAAGTCCAAAACTGACAAGATCAAGATGCAAGAACTGATGTTCTATACTTTCATGTACAATGCTTATCGCAAATACTGCAAACATTTGGCTAAAGAAACACAGTTGTTCTGATACAATTATCTACTACCTCTACTCCTAAATATAAGATGCTGGGGCAGTTTAAATTAAACTGCCCCAACGTCTTATATTTACGAATGGAGGTAGTAACATGCATGAAAATTAGCAAGATGATATTTTCTGTGTTTGGCATGTTAGTAAGATAGGTATGCTTGCTTCAGAATACAGCAACATTAACCCTGCCACTATACTAACTTACTAAGGTAACAGACAGGAAAAAAAAACAGAGGAGGGACAATACTGTAATATCATAAAATCAACTTTTCA